>NW_017133085.1:199483-228291 GCF_001652005.2 Ceratina calcarata | reverse complement strand
AACCACCGAGGAGAGATTACTAAAGAGTGGCAACGCCTGTGTTAACGCGCGGCCCGAAAAAAGGGCCCAAAAGGGCTCAAACCGGCAAGGTAGATTTATGAAATCCCACAGAATGACTGTTCCGGAGTGTACCGACCTTCAGGCTCACCGATGCCGGTGCCGATGCTTTTTTCCAGCACGATAGGTAATAGGTAATCGTAGAACGTTGATATTATCAACTTTATACTTGATTCGAGATTCGTACTTCGGAAAGAGAATAACTATCATTTTCAAATTTTGTCACACTTGTATTACTTTATTTTCATTAGTGCACACCATATTTTGCATTTGAAGTAGGAATAAAAGTAATTGGCATTTAATATCTCAATGAATATCAGTGTTTAATTGAAATTAGTTTCTGAATTGTTGTTATATCCACAAAATAGCGTAATTCGTTATATACATTGTAGAAACAGAATCTTCAATGTTGAGTTCATGGTAAATCTTAAACATTGTTGTTCATGTTGGTAATACAAAAGTGGAAAATTAAGTTTTTCATGCAGTTATTGGATAATAGTTTTAAATTCTCGTATTTGCTACTACTACAGCCGCTACAGCCTACTTTAATACATAGCCATGCTGAGAATAAAATGGCAACACCGCGAGAGTCCAGATTTCGTGTAGTGCAACCACAGCCGACTGTGGTGGCACGAAGAGAGTCGAAGAGTCAGCTATGGTTGCACTACAGGAAATTCGGACCCCCGCGGTGTTGCCATTTCATTCTCAGCATGGCTATGTATTAAAGTAGGCTGTAGCGGCTGTAGTAGTAGCAAATACGAGAATTTAAAACTATTATCCAATAACTGCATGAAAAACTTAATTTTCCACTTTTGTATTACCAACATGAACAACAATGTTTAAGATTTACCATGAACTCAACATTGAAGATTCTGTTTCTACAATGTATATAACGAATTACGCTATTTTGTGGATATAACAACAATTCAGAAACTAATTTCAATTAAACACTGATATTCATTGAGATATTAAATGCCAATTACTTTTATTCCTACTTCAAATGCAAAATATGGTGTGCACTAATGAAAATAAAGTAATACAAGTGTGACAAAATTTGAAAATGATAGTTATTCTCTTTCCGAAGTACGAATCTCGAATCAAGTATAAAGTTGATAATATCAACGTTCTACGATTACCTATTACCTATCGTGCTGGAAAAAAGCATCGGCACCGGCATCGGTGAGCCTGAAGGTCGGTACACTCCGGAACAGTCATTCTGTGGGATTTCATAAATCTACCTTGCCGGTTTGAGCCCTTTTGGGCCCTTTTTTCGGGCCGCGCGTTAACACAGGCGTTGCCACTCTTTAGTAATCTCTCCTCGGTGCCAGATATAAGATTCTGCTTCGAGTTCGAACTTTGGATTTGCACAAGAAACAAGGCATTCAGTTAGTAACCAATACATAATTCAGCAAAACAATACATAATAAAATCTATCACTTATAGCCTGGGACTTGTAATTACCATGACAAACGGCTATTTAATTGTAAATGCGTCGCACTGACAATTTCAATCGAGGCGCCTACAGGAGTCACTGTGACGAACAGTCGATAAGGGTGCTGACTGTATATTCCATAAACACGCGCAGAGAAGTGCCCCGAAAGGAAGAAAGAGGGGTGGAAAAGGCGAGAGATGGACGGATTCATAGTAACACGTCTTTGTCAGACGCTCGCTCATTCTTCCTGAGCCCGACAATTACATTCCACGCATCGCTTTGAGCTGTGTCCAACCGGCCGCCGCCGTATTCTGCCTTCTGCCCACCCGGCCACACATCGACATGATTTGCTCTTGGAAAATTTCAATACGCTTTACAAGGTGGCGAACAGTCACTAGCGAGATCAAAGGGATCGTGCACGTATTTCGCGTTTCGCTCGTATCACGTTGGCTGTCAGGGAATTTGCCGTTCACTCGTTCCTCGGCCTCTCGCCTTTGATTCCACAAAAGAAATTTCGTGCTGGGCTTATTGGAGACGTCGCTTCGGTTTACACACGTCTATTCCTCCTTTTTGAATCCCGCAGGAAAATCGGCGAACCGTACGTCCGTCCGGCGTATCACTTTCTACTATCCACGTCGTCGATGTGACTTCTCATCTCGTTTCAGAATTACGAAGTCATTCTATAAATTAATTTTGTAAACTACGTGTCCCCTACCTGTCGTCGTTTAAAGTAAGAAATGGGTTTCGGCGCGGAGAGCAACGGGTTGGAGTTTATTTGTAAGATTCGACTCTGTCTCACTCATGGGACATATGTTTCGCATTCTCTTCAATGATTCAAAGGCGTACTCCGATAAGGATAAGAATAATTTCATTCAATAAATCTTAGTTCGTACGAAAATACGTAATCTGACTGCACTGTCGTGACTTCTTCGCGCAAAACATCGTGACCACTCGTCCGCTTTCCCAAGTGCATTCTGTGTGCATGCCCTCATTGACCGGACCGCGTGATCACCGCGGGGTCGTTGCACCATTGTTTACACGTATAATGTTATTGTTGCTGTATCTCTCGTTGTCGACCGTTGTAATGGAACAATGACGTGCTTATGCGCTGCGGACACGTGGAAGAGCCGTAGGCACAGTTACACGTATGTACATACCTCGCGACCCGTTCGCTGCAGCGTGCAAAGATTCAATGCTGTATTATTGGAGCCCGTCAAAGAATATATTATTATTCAACAGATCCTCGCGATTGGCATTCGATGCTCTTTCTCGGCCCCTCTCTTAGTTCAGCCGCGTCATGCTATTTATCCCCACGTAAACGTATGTAACGAGCAGAAAGCGCATTAGCCAACAGATGAGTCGTCGAAGATTTTTCCACGCGATCTTCTCTTTTTTCCCTTTGCCATGCAGCATCGTCGACTTCTGATTCAGATAGAGCCGGATCATCTTTACACGATTTCCGAATAATGGTTTTTTAACCGCCCGATCGGATATTTACGAGCTATTCTCGCATAAAATCTAACGGTTGTTCGTTCTTTTCCAAGCAGTTGCATTATGGTAAATTCAGCTTCTTTCTAAGTACATATTTAGCACGAGATTGTTGCCGTTTGCTTCCAAGCTTATACCGCGAAAGTGTTAATTACTGTTCAAACGGCGTCATTCAGTCGAATGATTACGACTGATAAAATTGGCATCTAGACGCGAAAAACAAACGTACTGTTTCCGTGGGGGCCGGCAAGAATTCGCGGGCTCTACGTGCGAATTACGAGCCGGCCGGTATTTATTTACAATACATTATTCAGGCGGCACAAATAAATACGTCGCCATTTAGCAAGCCGAACTCCGGTTGTCGTGCAAATAAGCGCCTCTATTATTAGTATTCTAACATCACGTCTCTCATTCGAAGCAGAGTCGAGTGGCTTGCACAAGAGAGTCGCATGCACACCATCCTGTTCCGTTACCAAGCACCGCGCGCGTGTCTTCCTCGCGGTACACCGCTTTTCCGGATAACGCTCTGTTTCTTTCTTTCTCTTCGCCGTCGATTCAGCGTACTCTTCACTCACGGCTGCCTTTTTCGCGCCCCTTCTTTGTCACGATTTTCCGCCACCAGGATTATTATACTATTTTGTGCATCCACTCGTTGTTGGTACGAGCGGAGTCGACGATGCAAAAGTAAAAAAAATGAAGAAAGAGAGAAAAAGAACGGTTAAGAGATTTGGGGCGAGAGCATCGGGGAAGGTGTGAGGAGAGAATGAGACGGTGAAATGGGTGGGAGTGAGCAGGGCTGGCTACGACATTGGTCGCAACCTGTCTGCTCGTAGTCTGAGAGTGGTAGTAGTGGTGACGGTGCTGGGGTTGGCGCGCAATGGGGGGGCCAGAAGGTGGGCGGCGGTAGAAGTCGGGGGACTCCCGTCTAGACTAACCCCCGATTCACCCCCGGCAGACAAGCCAACCAAACTGTGTTCGAGTGAACTGCTCCGCTGCTACTGCTCTCCGTATACCCCCTTAAAAAGTTAAAATACTCTGTCCTCGCGCCTCCGCGCCGACCTGTCCCGACCGCCCCGACTCGTGACGCAACCCATCACCACCTAGCGCTCTCGGGCACCTACAGATTTTATTATTACCATTTCCAGTAGGCACTTTCTTTCGCTCGTATCTCAGTTTCTTTTATTCTTCTTGCCATTGCTCCGGTTCCTCTCGTCCGCGTCTCGTCACCTTCGTCCCTGGTCTTCATTCAGCGTCAACGTCACAGGGGAGTGGCTGCCACGTCATTTAAATTGTTTCCGAAAGAAATGCATTACATCTGCTCGCTATCTGCAACCCCGTTCCGTCTCCCTCATCTGCTCGCGACACCGAATGCCATTCACCGATGAGCCGTCCGCGAGCTGATTGGAAAGGAAAGTTCGTGCTCGGTCTCTGGAAAACTTCTCGTCGCTCTTTGCGAGTGACACGCGACCTACGCGAGAAACGATCCGCAGCAAACAGCGCGAAGGGGTGAACGATAGCATGCACGTCCTACCGAAACTCCCCCTGCTCCGTTTTTACCGGGTCATTGGAATGATTAATTGTCGAAGGGTGATCGAGCCGCATCCATGTTCATTCATCGTTGACAATCGCGTTACACGCGAACATCGTCGCGATAGGATCGCAATCATGGACGTGCATACACGCGTACGATCTCGGACAGCGCGAGTGTCTAATGTAAGTACGAAGCCTACGAAGGACGATCGAATCGGTGAATCGGCTCGTTCAGAAACGACTGCCCACTTTTGTATCCGCACCACGGGGGATACGACGGCGTGGTGCGGTGGCGGCGAAGGTGGTGCAAGAGGAAAGGGGATGGTGTAAGGGCAAAGAGGAGGGTCGGCTGCGTGCACCCATGGAGCGGAGACCGCGGCGTTGCATTTAAACGACGATAAGTCTCGAAGCTTTGAAGACACCGGTCGGTCGGGTTATAAGAGGGGCAAGAGGGGGGTTCAACGACCCGTTGACAGCCAGACAGGCGGACGCAGGCCAGACCAGTGCATCACCCCGGTCGAACGAGAGAGAAAGAGGGACAGTGATGTGCTGCACGATGAGTAGGGAGGGTACCGATGGATAGAGAGGGAGAAAGAGAGAGAGAAAGTGAGAAAGAATGATAGAGGAGGCGGAGGTGCATCGAGGAACGAGTATATCGCCGTTATTATCGCCATCGACTTTTATCGCCAGACGATAACTCTCGACTCCTGGCGGTTACCTAGCTGCTCCGACGATGCTTTTTTCTCGTTCTCCTTTTTCTCTAGTTCACTTGCTCTCCTCTCTGGCCTGCCGCTTCTCGCCCTAACCGCCTCCCTCTTTCCCGCTTCTTGTTCCAACTCTCCGTCATCATCGTGGCAACGTGGTTAACGCGGGAGAACGATCCGACTGGTCCGGCCGCCGCGTCGCGGCAAATGCCCTTTGACGGCTTATCGCTCTCTCTCCCTGGCGATAATCGCGTAATTCTTCCTCCTTTTCGTCTTTTTTCTGCTCTGCTACTTTCGTTTTTCTTCGCTATCCTTTTGCCGTCGCCTCTTGTCCGGGCGAGAGGAGACCCGATTTTTCTCCCAGTTCGTGAAAAAACCGATGCATAAAACGGTAGCGTGCATGCACAGACTAGTTTTCGCTTTTGAGCAACGCATAATTTCGAATCCAACACTCTTTTATTTCGTCGGTTTGACATTCATATATGTATATTTCCGAGTTGGAGAAAATGAAATTGACTCGTTTTTGCGTTCATGCCCTTGCGATTAACGCGACGTGGAAAGAGAATCGGATAGATACCGATGTCTCTGGCTATCGGCGGAATGCGGGATTTTGCAATCAGCAGGAAAAATTGGATGGCGTGTGTGCTTCGTGCGTATCAGCCGGGACGGTGGCATTGAACCGATGAAGATGAAGGATGAAGCCCTTTCCGAGCGATTTGATCGGATTCCGCGTTTGATCGTCGATAATCCAATTTACCCTCGACGCCTAGCGAGCTTTCGTATACGTACCCAACCGAAGCACGACGGAGGGGTGGAGGGCATGTATTTTTCAACGAGGGTGCACCGTCTGCTTCGTACAGTCGAATAGATGCCGGCTGTCAGACGTGGAGCCGTTCAATTTTCTGGAATCATGCATATACCGTCGCGACGTAGCCACTGGTAACGTGAACGAAAGAGGAAAAACGTATTTTTGCACCCTAGAACCTATTTCTGCTCGAAGTAAAACCGACTCGATGCCCGCTTTTCTTTACGGTGCATCGGATATCTTTTGTTACAGATTTCCCCTTTTATCAGAGAGAGCTCAATGTTTTGATGACACGATAGTAATCGAAACTCGGTAATTCACGAGGCGAACGAATTAAGATCATTCAACAGGTGTATAACCGCGGTGTACGAGATATTGCATTCGCAAAAAAGAAAGAGCGTAGGCGGTAGCCGGACGACTAGCACAAAGAACGGTGCGTTATTTGCCCGCGCGAAGTCGCGACGCCCCGTGAGAGCTTGCAAACATCCCAGCTGTTAACAGATAACAACCACGCGAGAATGTGTACAAGGTAAAGAAGAAGAGTAAAAATAAAAGTGAAACGGGTTTCCCTCTATCACGATTAGACTGTACATATAAGGTCGAAATGAATCAGAACGTCTGCGATTCGTGTAATTTTTTGTGTGTCGCATCGATTAAGTATCTGGATTCAGAAACATTGGCACGATGCAGAGCATCAATCGATGGTCACGGGTTTTTCGTGTCGACACCGAATCGCAGTGTGTAGTACTTACACGTGATTCCAAAGGCAAAACGCCGAGCGATGCTGGTCGCGTATAAATTTCATCCGGTCGTTTAATTGAATATTTAAGCGAGCGGTCGCGGCTGATTTCGCATAATCGGCAAGTTCGTTGACTTCGAAAAAGAACGAACCACTATAGGTGAATATGTGCGTCCGATTCGTCACGAGCATATTCCCTTTCGCGGTCGTCGGTTTCTCTTTTCGGCTGACCCTTTTCAGTTCTGGCCGCCCTCCCGGTCGCATATTTCGTTTTGGTCTCCGCGCGGCGGTTGCCGCTGCAACCACCTCACGATATTCGTATACAGGGCCCGTCCTCATGTTCCACGCATGAAGTATGAGGCGATACGACGTCGTGCGTGACGTTTGCGATCGGAAAGCGGCAGGTGTAACTGTAAAAAACAGCCGCAAAAATTCGGTCCGCTCCGAGAAGCCCCTGTCCGGCTTCTCGTCCAGTTTCATCGTCTCGCTTTTCGTTCTCCTTTTCGGCTGTCCCTTCCACGCCCTTTGGCTGCCTTCTGGTATTTGATGGAATAATAACAGGAGAAAGATTCGTGATGCACGTAAGCCTCGTTTTCAATGCGGTATGACGACGGCACGCAGGAACCGGGTACGACAGGTTGCACGAAACCAGACTAAATGATGCATCATTAATAAAAGAAACTTGGTGGCTATCGGCGACATCGACTCGACTCGCATGTGAGAACATACGGAACTTATCTATGAAATAATTTAGAAATACATGTAGTTAAATTGAAAAGAAATATTCCTAACTAGATCAACATTTTTAATTTCTGTAACGCACGAAGCACGATTCTATCTACATCACATGAATGAATCAGAATGCTTGAACGTTTCACAGAGTGGAGAAGTGAAAATCATCGAGCAAAAGAGGCGAAGTTCGTGTCTCACTTTATTATTTATGAAATATGACCGAAAGAGAGATACGAAAGAGCAGAGGTGAAATGGTAAGATAAAAAATAAAAAATCCGGTGGTGGGCAGAGAGAGCGTGAAATAAGAAGAAACGAAAAAGGGGAAAGAGAAAAATGCGAGGATCCAAGGGTCAGGCGATGTAAGGAAAGAGACGAACGGACGCGAGGAAAGAGAGAAGATCGGAGAAAGAGAGGCCACGGACTTGGAAAATGTGAGACACGACATGCCGGTGAATGGCAATGCCCTGGAGTGTACTAGAAGAAGAAGAAAACGGGGGAGGGAGAGCCAAGAGAGAAGGAGAGAGTGCAGGCCTGTGCAGCAGGCCATCACAATGTGTTCTGGTTGCTTCGCTCTGTCCGTTCGTTCCTGTGCACGTTCGTACGTCTGTCCGTTGTCTGCCCTGGCAGTCCAACGGAGTGCATAGCCGCCTGGCCCCGGTGGAGGGTCTCTGACCGATTATCACTTGCTCTTTATGTTCTTTGAGGTTCTTTTAAACGTCTCTTCGTTTGTCCGTTTCACCTTCTTTTACTCTTTTCGCGCTCCTTCTCATCGCGCCTTGCATCTCCGCGTCTTTCCACCCTCCTTTGTCCCCATTTTTTTGTCGCTAAGAAATTCCTTACCCCTTTTGGAGTTTCTATCTCACGATTCATCGACCCCCTTCTCTATTTGTCTTTATTTCTTTCTTGTTTTCTCTACGCGTTTGCGTGGAAAACTGTTTTCGCACGAATCAGAAAATTTTATTTCATTTCGTAAGGCGTTTTTGTCGAGCGATGGAAAGAATCACCTTTGACAACCATATCGATGCTTCGTTAGTTGCGAAACACATACCATTCATGTAGTTCTCGACTTTTGCCTCGCGAAGGGATAAGAGGATTACGAGAAAGAAGAATGGTATTGAGAGACCGAAAACAAATCGTACTGTGGCTATTTATATGGAACACGCTTGTGTTGCCTCGTTAAACCCCGTTCTTGTATACGAATCCGTGAAACGGACACTTCATTGTTGACTGTAATCGCCTGGGCACTCTTCTTTCATATTACAATTATTAAAAATGAGTATTGAAAGGGATCAGAATGGTAGACTGATAAAGAGTCTTGAACGAGATATCATATTTTTATTTCAACAAAACGTTTATTTTTCGACAGTAGATTACAGAATAACTAAAGCTGAGTGGTATTTTACGAGACACCTCGTCATGATTTTACTTCTTATCCAGGGAAAAATACAGTCGATTGGCCGTAGTCATATATCCTGCTTAAAGAGTTAACCATGAAATCTCGATTGCGACAGCGAGCGTGGTGATTCAACTTGTCCGACCGCGTAAGTGACGGGCAAAAGGTCGACGGAGGTTGATAGTAACGGTAAACGGGGTGCTCCACGGTGTGCCTTTCTTTAAATAGCATAGTTCTCGAGTGACCGTCCCGGTTCCACGAACTCGGTGTTCGGTTCCAAGTATGTCTGTGGAATGTCGCTGTCCGAGCGCCGCGTAAAACTTGCATTTTTGCATTTTCTTTCCCTTCCCTTCACCTCTCTCGTTCTCCCACCTACCCGGAGCAAAAGCTTGTATTTCCCTGCGCCTATCAGCCTACGCGTTTCGCCTTTCGCCGACGATATTCACGTTCCCGGATCGACGTTTCCTAGACTTGTGACAACGACCATGTCCACCGATCTCACTCGTTATGCGACCGACACCACCGAGATCGAAGACCTCTTATCTCCTGCTTAGATAAGGTTTACTTGGCGACGCGACGGTAGCACTAAACGTCCGGCGAGAGTCTGCGACGATGATGACAAAGCTATCGGCCGAGTCATCCGTTCAGTTAAGGAACGCTACCTACTACTCTTCACCATAAGCATGCTGTTTCCTTTTAAACTCTACTTACTAATAGTGTTCTTAGCTTTGGGTGCTATTAAACTAAAAATGACCGATCGATTTCTACGGTATACCCGATGTCTCTGACGTGTTGATTTCTAAATAAGGAACCAGTCGGTGACGTCGATACCACCTAGGGGGTGAAAAGGGTCAGCGAGAAACGGAGCCGGTTTCCGTCACGGAGACAGAAGCTCGGGAATGCATATCGCGCCGCTCCTGGCATTCCACGATTAACCTTTCCGATGATTTATTATCCTTGACCTGGTGCACACCGGTTCTTCGCCCACGGGCATTACACGTTTCGACCTTTCTTCGCGTTACCGTTGTTTCCTTTTATATTTCTTAAGAAATTACGTATACGTTTTTCCCTCTCAACGAGTCACGAGCTATAAGTATAATCCTAAGATACTCATATTTATGGTGATTTAATTTAATTAACAGAAAATGGAAACTGAGCTCCAAGTATATGATGTAGTTAATTATGATCTTTGATTGTTTATTAAGGAATAATTGGACGGTCAATGAGGTAAGTACGTAAGCCGATTTCTATGGTTGTATGCAAGTATCTAAGTACCCAAGTAACAGCGTATCGAAATTCGGTTGTACGACCGGCATGTGTCCTGTTACGTTTGCTGCGCGTGCTTGCGACCAAAAGGGTGACTCAACGGAACGTGCCGCGTATGATGTGCCAAATATGCATAGGTTCATCTGTATTGGAGAATCCCGGGTTCTGTTGTCCGATTGTCTAGGGGACATTGTGGGTGCGTGCCATAGATTGCATGGTCAATGCACTGCCACCGGGCTCGTGTTAGCATAAGATCCACGTGGTTTCACGCTGTCTGTATGTCCTGTTTGTTTGCTTACCTTCCGAGCCACAACTTCTGGGCAATTTTAAATAGAAAAATGTAATTCATTCGCGAAAATCTTTTATTGATTTTTAAATATTTCGGAAACGCACAAATCAGGCGACCTGTTATAAGAAATCGTGTTCCAAAACGATACCTGTGGCATAAGTGATCTTTCCTAAATGTGACAGTGGTAGATCGAGATCAAACAAAGTGAAACGAGTGAACATGGTTCGTGCGATTAAATGAACAAGTCGGATGGTCGAGTTAATTCGGACAAATGATTGCCAAGAAACAACACGATTTTTGCGACAGCACTCGTCGACTATGACTGCGATGGCAATCGCGGCGATGACAGCGGGTTGTGACGACGACGCGGATGGTGGTAGTGGCCGCAGCGATGACGGTGGTGGTGACAGTGGCGATGGCGACGAGATGGGGAATTGAAGAATGCAACTGCGGTGACGAAAGAAAGAAAGAAAGAAAAAGAAGGTGTTTTACGCGGAAGAAGGGGTTGAGAGAATCGTGATATCGAAGGGAAAACGAGAAGTTCAAGCGAAAGAAGGAGAGAACAGAAGAGCAGCAGAGAGCGAAGACGGAGCAAAGAGGTAGTGCAGCAAAGGTGTGCGGGATCGGCGTGAGACGCGACAGAAACTCTGAGGGACGGAAAGGGGCGAAAAGCGACGAGCGCCGCCGAGACGGGACGAGGCGCGACGAGGAAAGACGATGAAGGCCGACGGGGGTCGCGCACCGCGGCGCTGAACGCAGTGCCATCCGATAGGCAGCACCGCTTGCTCCACGGATCTTCGGCTCGGTCGTTTCGAGCTCCGGTCATTCGCTGGTACGATCCACGCTCGATCCGCTTTCCTTTCTTCTCGTTCGTCTTAGCCTCGTGGCTGCCGTGTGTGGCGTCCATGCCGAGAAAGGAAAAGCCAGCATCGACACTCTGCGCACACAGTGGAAAACGCGGAACCGCCGTCAACACGCGTGCACTGTGTCGTGTGTGTCGTTGCCGCGCGTAGTTTTACGTGTACTGCGTATACGTTCTGGTCGTGCTCGTGAACAGAGGTGCCCCCTCCCCTCATCCTGAACGGCGAACGCGTGGTGGTCAACACGGTGCGTGTGCTTGTCTTTCCTTTCTTTTCTTTTCTTCTCGCACGTTTATACTCTCTTTTTCTTTTTTTCTACTGTACACATAATCTTTTGCTTCGTTCCGCTATTTTTTATTTCACCAGTTTTTCGCTATTCGTGCACGTTGCGCTTCGTCCTTTTCGTTTTCAATGATCACAGTGTCGCGTTCTTGTTTTACTCGCATTTTCTCTGTGTCGTTCCGCTTTTCTCACGATACCCTTAATCGTACGGTGCGGTTTGTGATTCTTCTGAACCACGCTTCACGCAACCGCAAGTGGCAACGTGCGCGACAGAATTTCGCTGCGAAGGGGATACATACACAAGTAGTTTTCATCGTGTACGCAAAAGGTACCCATTCTCGGAACGCGAGAGAGACCCAGCATGGCCGTCTAGCACAAGAAGAGTCAGAGTTCCTTGCCGGTGTCCACGCTACTCCACACTACAACGGCAGCATGCTCTCCGTCCTCTTTTCTCTCTTCATCCCCTTTCGCACTCTGTTTCTGTCCGCCTTCTCCCAGCGCATGTATTCGAAGAGTACGCGCTCGCTATCTATCCTCGTCGCACCCGGGCGCACGCATACACACGCATCGAATCCGTCTTCGTTTTTGCACAATGTTGTTGCTCTCGTTTCATCGCTTTCTCGCTTTCTATTCCACGCTTTTCCCTCGCAGTTCGTTCCTACGTCCGTCTTGTTCGCTTCTCTCTCACGTCTTCGTCTCTCACAGACGCTCTATCGATGCGTCCTACTCTCTTTTTCGCGTCTGGTCCATTCCTCTTTCATTCGCACCCTTTCTCTCCTTGGCCTACGCGTCTTTCTCTCGTTCTTGCCCCTTGATCGCGCCTTTCTCTCTCATTCGAAAATAGAACGTTAGCGCGCGTGCCGCGCACATTTTTCCTCATGAAAACAGCGAATTCCCACTCGCTGACACGCGCTCGCGCCACAGACCAAGTTAGTGCTCGTATCGTACGTATTCGAACTTCACTTTCCGCCAACAATTCTGCGGTCTCAATGATACATGTACAATATATATTTATATCGAGCTCCTTAACACGTGTGTATACCATTAAAACCTGTCGAGTGTCTTTTAACTGTTATTGTTAGCCTCTTAAGTGAATTACGAAATAAAGAGTCTTCTATTAACTCTTTAACCGTACCACGGTATATCGCACACAGCATTCAAGCATCTATCATATAGCAAACAATTTATTTACTACAAGCGTCATTTGCAGCTCCGATGACAATATTGAGTCCATTAAGTGAATTTTCAGAATCCATGTATGAAGCATATGTACGGTCACAGTACATTTGTTTATTATTGTATGCAGATTGTTTCGCAAAGTGTCATCGTAATGTACGAGAACCGATATAAGTTTTCCACATACGTAATAGTTTTATCGCGGCAATTGAGGATGATAGAAAAGTTGCCGTATTTCATTTATCGTGCGTTGGCTTTGTTGCGGTCAGACGAAGGCAGACGTCCGACGATATTCTGGCGGGAGACTCGTAAAAATAGTGTCCTCGCCGTTTCCTCCCTTCGACTCGGTGACTATAATTAGCGGGATTCGCGTCTTCTTCGTAAACAAATATTCCGCACGGTTGTGTCGTTACGGCCTCTTTTCGGCGGTACCCGCGATTTCCTGTTTGATAAAGTATACGTTGAATAAACACCGCGAAAACACGGCAGTCAACCCCGGGAGTGCCGTGTGGGCTAAAGTTGACGTCTATCGATGCTACACGAGTTTTGCATTAGGAGAGTGTGGACAGTAGAAACAGACCACTCTCGTCAGACCGACCACCTTTCCTCGTCTCCTTTCCTCGTCCGTGATTCTATGCCGGCGTACTCTAGGAAACTATACCCGTGAAGGAAAGGCAGACCGAATTATTCATACCCCACGAGAGGCCGTTCATAAAAATAGGATTTTCGCGATTTCTCTTCCTGCGACGCTCACGCAGTTTAATAGCTTCACTTATCCGTCACTTATTTTTAATCGCCATTTACGTCTACAGTCTATGTGATCGGTATAATCTACGTATATCACGATATTGTGGCGATAACAGGGTATCTATTCCGATCATCATGCCGCGATATCAATCGTTATCATTGTTTTTCTTTTTATCGACGGCATCGTGAATATTGATCACCGTTTATCCCGAGTACGAGCGACCGTGCAGTGGGAATACATGATTATTTCTCGCCCGGGAAGGGCTGCGATATATTCTGACGCAGAGAGGTTCAGGGAACGTGGTTCGCTCGATGCTCGACATAAATAATAAATCCACGCAACGTGAGGCCGACTCGCCGGGTGGAACACTCGAAATCTCGAGTACGAGCGAGCGTTCCGCGCGGCGGTAACATTTTCATTTTTATGCCGGTGTCTGCGTACCATAGAGGGATTTAAGAACGCGTCTCGCACGTGTGTTGGTCATCGGTTCCTTACATTGCCGGGTGCACGCGCGGGTACAGATTTGAGAACAGGACGTAGGGGAAAGGGGAGGCCGCGCGCATACGAGGGTAGGAACTGTACAACGAAACGAATCAGTTGAGATAGGTACGTTCGTGAACTATTTCCTCGGGGCTCGTATTTTAGGAGGTTGTAGGAAGCGTGAGTGCATGGACCAGAATAAGACAGTGTATGCCGCACGGGACTGTTCCTCTTTATCTCGTGACCCATCTACCTCTTGTTTATAATTGGATCGTTTGATGCTGTTCTGAGTCCGATGTCTTTATCGCAGCAATTTTAAGTGAAATTATGATGCTACACAGAGTTCGATTATTCAGGTTCGAGCAAGAATTGTTGTGGAAAATAATGAATCGAGTTGGAGAAAAATAATAAAATACGACGATTTTAAGACAGGATTTTTCGCAATCGCGATAATGATTAATCGCTCTCTGATACTATCAGTTTATGTACGTTTCGTAGTACACGCACTTCGTAATTGTTTTTCTGTTATCTGACTTATGTTCGTTTTAAAAACGTGGATGATCGAGTAGAGGAGACGCGATCGAACCATAATTTCTAACACGATCCATCGTTATTTGTTGCAGACATTTCGTAAGCCGTCCAGACCGATAATCGTGTCCGCGTGGCGAATATTCGGAGCGTCAGAAGCCGGTGGTACGTGGAAACGGGAGGAGAGGATGCCAGGGCGAGCGGACGAAACGCGCGGACTCGCGAAGGCTCGTCCGGCGAACGTTCGTGATGAGGATCGGCGTGGCTCGCGATGATGGCGGAACGCGATTGCGTAGCAGCGATATCGTCGGACGAGTTCGCGCGACGCAGTAACCTCTGTGGAAACGTTCGACACGCGACGGGATAAATGCGAGACCGAAACCTCGTGGGTGGACCTGTTGTCGCGGCGACGAAGAAGAGGAAGAAGAAAAAGAGACACCTGGAGTCGGCTCGGTACAAGCGTAACTCGGATCGTTGGTGGCTGTGGATGAGAGCAGGTGTACAAAGGAAGAGCGGCCACGGTAGTTTTGATGTAGATCAAGAAGACGAAGAAGAAGAGGCGGAGGAGGAGTCGAGGAACCTTGGCGCAGTTAACGGAGAGACGGATACGCAGGAGGGGGAGGTGGAAACAACGAGGAAGATTCGTCCAGGCAAGATCCATCATCGGCAAGATCGGCCTACGACCAGCTGGACTGGACGGCCTCGCGAGTTTTCGTGGTAAGGCCGTGGGTTGTGGGGGCCACCACGGGGGCGGGGGTGGGTTTGCCCCTGCTTCTTCTCGTCGTCGCTGTTCTTGGCAATCAAACGTGCACGACGACGGCTGCGCCGGTGGTGTCCGATCCGTACGTGTCCCTCGATGCTACGCCTCCTCGTCTTCTGCCTCGTTCAACGGACCGTTCATCGTCGTATTTGTCTTCCTCCTGGAGAACGAGGACTCGATTTTCCAATCACCAACCGGAAAATCTCTCCAGGCGAAAGCGTTCTTCGAAAGGAGGACTGGATTACCACGAAGTATCGTCGTCGCTAATAGCTGAACAAGACGGGGTTCGGTTGCGCTCTCCCGAGAAACCAACGACAATCGATACCATCGGAAGAAAGGATCCTTTTTCCCCTGTATTGGCGGGCAGAAGAGGAGGCGGGAGAGGAGGAAGAGGAAGAGGAGGTCTGGCTCACGAGAGGACCAAGTCGGGACGACGGCACGTTGTAAGCTTACTGGGCGATCAAGGATCGACACCTTTAGGCCTCGTTGAACCGTCCTGGTTGCCGACGAAATTTTCCCGGTTCCGTCACGTGGAACCTTCGTCGACCCTTATTGAGAAAATCAAACCAGAACATCGCCGGGGTACCATCTCGGACCTCGAGGACTATATCAGTGATAAATTGCCGACAGAGGACCGCTCGACAATCACGGCGACGACGACGGTGACTACGGTGCCGATCGCATGGACCACCATACCGTTTCGTTTGGTTCATCGAACCGTGCCACGGTTACCGGACGACGATAGTGCGGCGGTTCAATTCGCGACCGGAAGACGTAACAGGAAAGCGAAAGACGAACGGGGAGGAGGAGTTGTGGGTGTCTCGTCTCGTAAGGACGTGTTCGCGGACGGTAGTGGTGAGGTAAAAGGTGGTGGTGGTGGTGTTGTCGAGTGGACCACAACAGTTGCCGGGCCGATGTCATCGTGGTCGTATCCCGAGGATGAGGAGCCGGGAGCTGGAAGCGTAAGGACACGCCCGAGCCCGGAGGAGGCGGTGAGCGAGGACGGCGACGAGGAGACCGCGGGTGGTGGAGAACAGGTCAAGGTCACCGTAGCACAGGCCAAAGGCTCGTCGTCTACATCGACCACAGCGAGGACCACGGGTACGTCGCAGACGACGACACAGTTGCCACCGCCGAGTCAAGATACCTCTATGGAAGCACGTGAGTAGTACCACGAAATTCCTACTCCCCTTTTCTGCGTCGCTCTTTCTCTCTGCCTATTTCTTTCTTCCTCTTCGTGGCTCTTCTTCCATCTACCGCGAAAACCACACGGATCCTCTCTTACTGCCGCGGAGAGCTACACGCGTGTTCCTTGCGTTGCTCGTTTTGCCGCGCCTCTCCCTACGGATGTGTTTACAGGAACCGAAGCTCAGCGCAGGACCCTTGGTCAGGTTATTTTTAACTATTTTAACCGTGCGGCCACTTTCTCCGACCTCCCTTCGCCCTTTCTTCCCTTCTTCGTGCTCTCGTCTCCGCGGTGGCTCGACCGCCCTACTGTTCCGGGAGCAGGACACTCGTATTCCGCTCTCTGAGTTCTTTCGGTTGCACCCTTTCGGTGTTCGAGTCCTTCGAATAATGACTTCTTTTCTTCTTTGTTTCTTGAGCTTTCTTCGCCGTCTTTTTAATACTCAAACTGCGATGAGAGCCCGTGAATAAGCACTTCCTGGTTACAAGATAGATCAACGATTCTTCTGATGTGTCTTGACTTTTTTATTACGCCAATCATTAGTTGAAAAATTCGCACTTAGCAGAGTTTATCGCACAGTTAGAGTATCAATTAAAAACTCGCTCGAAAATTTTACTACATTACCGTAGAATATTCGATGATAATTAAGCACATAGCGAATTTACTCGTGAATATTGAAGCGCGTTCATGGAAGGAAGAAAGAATCCGCGTATAAAAGCGGGCGGACACGGGGGAGGGCAAGAGGTAAGGACGAAGAAGGGAAGCTCGCCGGTGAAACGTGTGCATCTCGTGTGTTTTCGATTACGCTTGCACGGCCGTACGCCGGCTGCGTACGACGTACGGCTCGTGACTTCGCGTATGAATCAGCCAGCTATTCTTTTCGCGCACTGGCCGACCGTCGACTCCGTCTCTTCTCTCTGCACGGTCGTTCCTCGCGCGCTCTGTTCCGCTTTTACCTCGTCTCCCTCGCGAATGAACTGGGCAAACACGACCGAATCCACGCCAGCGAGCGATCTTCTCCTCGCAGCCTCCCTTTTTCACCCTTCGCGACGACGAAATCGCCTCGGCTTTCCTTCCTCGTCAACTTCTGTTCTGTGATGAAATCAAGCCTGAGCTCATAGTTACACACATATCCTAACATTTTATTATTAATTTGTTTCCACTTGAAATACTTGGACTGGAGAATGTGTACATTATTGTTGACATTTACCGTATATTCAGTGTCCGAGGTAATTTGCATTGTTAAAAGTCGGCGTAGGATCGTTAACGACGTTGCGGTTTGATCTGACGTGGATAACTTGATAGATCAAGAAGCTGATCTACGAAGTTGTTCAGATGCATTATATAGTAGGCGTACTCGCATGAATATTCTTCCAGGCTAGATTTGTATCTCGCTTCAACTCGTGTCCGGACGGGATAATTTACACAACGGAGCAGTTACCTCCTTTAAGTTGCATAAACACAACAGATAACGCTCTTGCGCTGTGTAGTTACAGTTTTCCAACCATCTCTAAATGTTCACACGCATACAAAAACGATTGTAGATTTTTCAGAACGTTTCGTGTGAATATTAAATCGCATATGCATATACTTCGTTCGCAAAGGTATTTAAGCCGACATAAGAAATTGAGCTGCGTGTACATTCGGAGCGTGTAAATTTTCTTATTATGAAATCATATGTAGGATTACTTTGCATGGTATGAAAGAGGTGCATGTTCAATTAAACCAAGTACTTAATGACATGCAAAAACAACTACAGGCATTTTAGAGAATTCTAATCACGTTAAATTCCTTGGAGAAAGAGATAGGTATTTAAAAGTTACCCACCTTGAACGTTTGAACAGGATCGAGTGCTTTTGTCTTGAGATTGACAAGATTGTTCGAAAGACGATTGCTAAATCTAATCGGCAGTTATATCAACGGGACCGGAACAATTAGCGCAAAGTTATCGGCGGTATATTGAAATCGGCACAAAGAATGTGCGTTCCTTTCTTATTTTTTAAACGCTGCGGCGCTTTGTGGGCGTAGCGGTTGTTTGCAAAATAATATCGCGATATCTGTACCGCGTGTTTGGTGAATGTCGCTTTTAAAAGCCCTGATAAAGCCGCGGAACTGAGAGCGCACGTTTATTTTAGATTATAATATTGTATTACACATACACGTGCACATACATGAATGTATACATACACGTATTATATATATATCGTCTCGTGTAATCTCGATAAATAGCTCGTTAATTCCGCTTGATCATAATAAGATGACCGCGTATTGGCAGCGCGCCAAAAATTTGGACATTCCCAGATTCTACCCGGTCCCTTGTCTCCCTCCCTTTCTTTTTATACCCCCCACCCCCGTACAGCCTCTCGCTGGTTCCTTTTCATTTTTTGCGTCCGACGATTCATTGCTTCTCCTAATTAACGCACCCTCCTACCAAAGATTCATGCTTCTTTGAAGTAAGCTAATATCGTTCCACGAAACTTACCGCGGTTAATCCACAGGGATTCTTTGGGCCAAGTTTTATAAAGTGTAGCTCCTTCGTACTTCGCGTATTTTTATAATATAATCGTGAATAGAATTTGGTAGTCAGTCCCTTCGGACAGTCGAACGTGTAATTTTAACTTGGCTTCATGATTTTCATTGATTCCTCCTTCTGGAGTCTGTTGACCGGTACATTACACTTTAAATGGATCGGGGTCAGAAGATTGAGTCCAGTTTATTACATTAAGATAACCGAGATCATTGTCTGTCTAATAGACTTAATCTCCTGCGTGCGTGTTTCCGTAAATGAAATTCGTATGTAGATGTACGCCCGACGAATCCAGGTGACTTTATTAGTTATTGAACTCTGAACGAACGGACAATTTATGTAATTAGTTCCCGAAAGAGATAGAGAGTGGCATATTTAAGTCTTTGATCATTTTTTTTTATCAACGATCACAAATTTGAAACGCTGTCTTGGGTCAGTCTGCTTTGTTAACAGTAATTCCTAATCAAGATTTAACAATCTGCTATTCTTTTGTTTCTCAGCCACGTGTAAGCACTTTAGTAATTAGCGTGGCTCGTGCAGTCCGATAAGAAATCACGAGAGATATTTCAAGCTTTCTGGAAATCTACCGATTTGATTATCCAAATTCATCATGTTCTTTCTTATCGCTTTCATCGAGCGTTTCGAACAGAAGCGAGGAACATCGTCGGGTCTTCGGTGTACGCGAGATTTTCATTGGTACCGTTCTACGTGCAAAGATGAAACTTTCTCCAAGCAACGGTTCGATGTAGGTAGTTGACGGCCACTTACGGAAATACGCGAAATTTGTCAAGCGAAACGCGAGTTGCACGTTCACTCCGCGGCCCTCCGGTGTATTCCGATGTTGTTACTTAACGTGTTTATTTCGGTAAGCTTCTGTAACCCTCGAGGCGTTTTTTTACGAGCTAATTCGTGATCTGGATAGTTCCCAAAGGCGAGTTCTGGTGACTACGCGATACCGGGTACCCGGTATAAGAGGAATGACTAAATGGTCTGACTAACCGGTCAGGTATTCCAAAACCTGGCCTTATTTTCACCGCTATACAGAACTGACACGTGAGTGACAAGGAGGGCAGGCAGTTTTTGCGCGGAGCAATACCGTACGAATTCCAGCCGGTATTTTAGTGGTTTTCATCGCACGACGCGATCCCAAGGGACGGTAAACAGATTTCGCGTTCGGAACGATAAATTTACCGTCGCGGCGACTTTATTTTAAACGTATCGCGCTATTCTCGCACCGTTGAATTCGTCAAGATACGTATTCGCTACAAGCCCCGCGGTTCCCGATTCTACTACGTAAGCGGAAACCATAACGTAACCCGCCTTTCTTAAATAATCATTTCCATCATGTCGTTTCGCCAGTTAGTTATCTTCTTCTATCACGTAACAGAACACGCGAAAGACAAGATAAGAACAACTTTATTTTATGTTCGTCACTTCTTTATGTCTGCTGGCTTCACATTTTACGAATGAATAAGTACGTCTCAAGTTTTGGCGAGTTATCGAACTTCAATGATGAGAGCTGGTAGGTGCTAATTCACCGACCGAGACGTAACATGCAATCTGAAAATTAGTCCACTGGGAGTTACAATGTACGTAACTGATCGTGATCAGCCGTAGACAGATAATCTGGGGCGGAGGCTGTTACATGTGCACGCACGAACTTTAACGACGATCCTCGAAGAATAGGACGAGGAATCTTTATGCCGTGAAACAATGGGCCCGAGCAAAGCCGGGTAGACATGATGATTATCTTTATGACTTTGTAATAGTATAATGACCTGTTATTAGACGGACAAATTGGTTCTAATAATTACAACGTCTGAGGGTATCTTCCCACGGTGGAAGCAACCGATACGCGATGGTGGCGGCGTTCGGACCCGGGGTCTGATTCTTACGGTCACGCGAAAATATGCAAACTGTCCCAGGAATTTCACGCGCGATCCTCGCCGCGATGCGAAACGCGAGCACCGCCTTTCTCCCGCCCACCGATGCAGATTTATTTGCGCTTTCGTTCCGCGGTAATTATTCACCGAGACTCTGGATCTCGATCCCTCCTTGAAAGCTAAAGTGCACCGCGTAAACTGTATCGTTAAAGACAGTAATGTAGATTTGATTTATGGCCGGGCCGCGATACGTCTGCTATTTTTAAAATCGCACATAAAAAAGAAATTTTTCGCGTTCCTTCGGCTCGTTACATGCCAGCTCGAGGAGATCCTGGTTAAATGTCTCTCTGGGGTTCGGACGGGGGTTTTATAAATGTTTCATCGAATTCCGTTTATTCACTTTTTATTATGGGTATTTCGCTTTGCTGAGCGTCGTTCTGAAATAAGTTTCTCTTGATCGCGCGACATTACGACGGACAGTAAAAGGGTTAAACATTTATGCCACGGTTGAGACTTTGGCGCGCACGGCCGAGCGAAACCCCTCGATCGAGCCGTGGCTCTCGACAAATGCCTCGCGGATTCGTAATTTTTGTTCTCCCCTCGGCGAGAAGGGAGAATAAGAAAGCGAGCTAAGGGGAGTGAAAGAGAAGGATAGGAGATGAGGAGAGTAAATACATAGACGGTGAGAGAGAGAAGCGGGTGGCACAGAGGGGATCCAAGTACAACGAACAGAACCGTAGGACGGAAGAGATGGTTGGAAAAAGAGAAGATCGCGAGGTGGAAAAAGTGACTGAAGAGGGAGAGAGAAGGAGAGAGAGACTGGAGGTAACTCTCCTGCGGAAAGGAGCACTCCTGCGATGAGGAGGATCGGAGGGATGGGCTGGAGAGAAACAAGAAAAGGGTTAACGTCCTTTCGTTCGCTCCTTGCTCTCTATCCCTCTCTCTCTCTCTCTCTCTCTCTCTCTACCCTTCTCTCTCTTCCTCATGCTGTCGTCGTTCTCGCTTGCTTTCTCTGTCACTCTCTGCCTCTCCTTCGAGTCTCTCTCGTCAGCACTCTTTCCATTCTGTTCTCTGCCTCTGCCCTGGTTCTCCCGACGTTTTTCTTCCTATCTCCCTTTTTGCTCTTCTCCGCGCCCTTCTTCTTCAGCATCGAACGAGAAAAGAAGCTGGAGCGGTCGCAAGTTCTGCGCTCGCACTGTCTTCCCTCCGTTCCTCCTTCCCTCTTGTGTTCACGGGTTCTCTGCCGTTTATTATTCATCGGCAAGGAAAATTTATATACGTCTTACCGCTCGCCGTCATACTTAATTCTCGATTTACGATTCCGCGCCTCTCACCTTTCTTTTTCGTCGGCGCTGCATATCTGATGTCGACGGACCCAGAGTGCTTCTTCGCCGATTCTCTTCGCCTTTCCTCTCTCCTGCGAGCAACTTTTGTTCCTTCTGGCTCCTCGCTTTTTCCATCGCTCTCCTCTCCGTCTAAATTTCCCTTGGCGACGCTTGATAATAGCCCCTCGGCAGGGACCGAGGGCCGCGGTGATCTTTGAAAGTGAATTATGAACGAACCCACGGAAAGTTGGCCTTGTTTTAAGCACTGCGTGCGGTTAACTATTTTCGCTTTTGTTAGTCGGAGTTCGGATTAAATTCGTCGGCTTATGCTTCGCAGTCACAACATTCATGTAAATCTCTCAAATTCCCGGAAAGGATTAGTTAAGTCAGATGTATACTTATACTTTACATATTAACCAAACGATCGATACTATATAATTTTGTTAATTATAAATTAGCTGTCATCAGCTTCAACATACCTGGTTGGAAACTACGCACTCTCTGAATTATCTCTGAATTATTTAATGCAAAGGACGACCAACGGCAATATATCATATTCGCCCCTTGATATTTAATTCATGTCCTGAAATTGCATTGAACTTAGAGAGTACATGCATGTCCCAAACTTCTAATTTGTCCCTGTCAATAAACCGGATCGAGCGTGAAAATCCAGCGCCCGATACATCGATCAATCACGGAGGCCGTAACGCTGTTGCACAAGCTAGCACCTCGGTGCAACGCCGTGCAGTATAAAGACCTTCGCTCCTCGTTTTCCGAGCGATCGTGATTTATTTCGTTAGGGCGTGATACTTCTTCGAACGCCGTCGTGTCCGTATCTTTGAATTCGTCTAATAGATTTAGGGCAGCTTTGGATCTAAGGGTAGCTGGCGTAGGTATAGGTCAACGACAGAGGGGCGCGAAAGGGCTCGGTCGCTATGGAAACCCTGGCGCAGCGCGTTGACTGTGGGGTGCCTCAAGTTTTTTATGGGCTGGACGATTGTCGGAGGGTCGAGGCTCTAAAAATCGTTACACAGACCTAGATATTCGCCTCTCCTCGACGCCCTCCCGTTGAGGATGCCTGTATTCCCTTCGGCTGCGAACTTTGTGCAATTAAATACGTACATACGTTCTAGTCTTCTTGTTTTAAAAAAAAAAATAGAGAGAACTAATTTTATCAAAATATACATTTTGAATATCTTGTAACGGGATAGAAATTGAAATTTTAATGAGAACGAACAGTCTTCAATTAAAGATAATAGAGCCATCTAGTTTAATCAATCAATTGATTTCGACACTATTACCTTCAGAAAGTTTCCATTAATTTGGAATCTCCAATAGCTAACTGAATTTAATTGAGAAATGGCGCCTACACGATTCTCTGGAGCATAGTTGATTTAGCTCTCGGTGTTGTAGGATTAGGGTGAAGGAACCCGCACGACCTAGCTAGCTCAATTGATCAGCTCAGTCGACCAGTAAACGGAAGGTTCCGGGTACGATTCACGGTTCGGTAAACCACCCTTTTTCCCCGGATCTTTGTCCAAACACCTAAGAACTGCCCCAAAATCCAACCCCGACGAACAGTCGAACACAGATCAAACACGGGGAGCGTGTTCGAACGGTTGTAGGCTGCGAGCTAATTGTAGATTAAAAGCATGGTAGAAGGGTGTATCCTGGTGGTAAAACAGTATCGTCGGATGCCGATCCACCATTCCCGGTGTTCGCGTCACAACCGGGAAAGTAGCGGAGTTACGGCCGACACGCAACGACGCTCTTTCCCGTTTTATTCGTAGGGTGGCAATGCGCTTGAAGCCTCGGCTGCTGCAAATTCGCAGCCCTTCATCGCTTTACGTCCTCTCCCGGCTTCTCCCTCCGGGGAGCTTGAAGGATATATACACGTATATATACGGAATATTGCGAGAGAGCACCACCACGGCACGGAGACCGATGGGAGAGATCGTAGGAACCGTCGCTCGTATTTGCCCCTGGTGCTGGAAGAAAGGACGAGAGAGGAAAACGACGCCGGGGTTTGGTACCCTCCACGACTCTCGGGCTCTTTTCTAACTCGAAGGGAGAAGAGAGGACGGATCGAGAAGGGTGCAAGGGAGGGGTGGATGGGCGAAAGGGTACTAGGTAGGGGTGGCAAAGGTGGCAAGGGACGGGGAGGCCGGCGGAGAGGGTGAAAGGCGAAAGAGAGATGGAAAGTTGGTTCGTGCTATAAAGTATTGACTGACTGTTGTACAGCGAACTATATGTACCCCCGGCTCTATAATACCGGGCAGAGTTCACTCGGCCCTCGCCTCCAGCCAGGAGGAATAATGCGACTTCCGGAACCGAGGAAATACCTTTCAGCTTTTTAAGAGCTCTATGCCGAGCGAGAATCCGGCCGAAAGGAAAAATAAAAGGAGCGAACTCCGGAGTTACAGCTTGCTCGTTCGTTAATACGCGTAATCATGTTGGATACCATCGTCGGGGTCAGCCATGACCGAGGTTGTCGGTTAAAGGGATGAGCCACGGGTTTGCTCAACGGACACCTATTTGTCATTGCTTCCTCTAATCGTGTATCACATTGTTGGGGCACGGCGCGCGCGTGATAAACGAGCGCAAGAACTTGGCGTATTCTTTTGGATTACGCAGTTTCCTCCATGTTGAGCGTGAGATCTTCGAACGAACTTTCTTGAATGTAGCACTGGTTGTAAGGTAAATTCGAACCAGACAGTTGTTTAGAAATGATGATTAATCGACCGTTCCACGGTTATACGCGTGTAATACCCCGTGGTTAATGTGTAACGATCATTGAACCAGGTTCGCGAGAAGTCATCTCTCATAATCACTCGTTAAAAGATTGCCCCGGCAATTCGTACGTTACGGTAGTTATTTGAGAATAATAATTCTTGACGGAATTGATGGTTGTGCGTGATGAAGCCGGTGCTTCTACCTACGCCGTGGCGTGAGATGTCACGGCTCGTGGTATCTCTATTTCAAAATTAATGCGATAGACTCACGCTGGGAGTACGATTGAGTTACGCGGATGCACGGAAAAACTGAACTCGTTGATGTATGGTGTTTACTGAACTGTACTGCGAAATGCAGGTGGTGAAAGTCGTAACGTAACCGGTACGATGATTAAATGTAATCATCACTGTCATTCCTTGATATATTCTGCTGTTTTTTCTTCTACGCTTTGCAGTTGTTCGAATTATACGAACAGTCGATGAATCTTGCTTAATTCTTCGCAGTGCAAATGACAAAATATTGCAACACGTCTAGTCGGGGCGTTATTTTTTTTTATTGTAAATTCGATACCATCGAGTCACGGAATTACATCGATTATTTGTCGGATACGTAGCTAGCTACCAATCATTTCGAGTCGGCGCGACGAGCCGGAAATTCAAATCCCGTCGCCATTAATTGTACATGTAAATGTTAATTACTGGCGGTAAATCGCGCGCGACTGGAAAAAGTTTAACCGTGCGGGTGATCTCGATGAGCGTTCGTCGCGTCGTCGATTTTAATGGGCGTCTAGCGTGTGTGTACGAACGTCCGCGCACGAATGCGCTCGAAACGGGATGTTCGGCCTAATTACCGCGTTTTATCAATAGGGATTCTTCCGCGCGGCCGTCTAATGGAGTGTCTAGGCACTGTAATCTGTAGTGGGAAGCACGTGACACAATTTCGAAGCCGGGTTCGTCGACCCACCGCATACTCGATTGCGTCATTGTCGCTGACGTTCTCTACGCGCTGAGCCGATGCGATGTGCCAGCCGCGTCTCTGCCGTCGAATTTATGACGTTGCGATCCACACGACGACGTTTAAGTTCGCACGCAACGTATACCGTGTCGTTTGCTAGCAATCGCCTTACAATTTTATAAAATCAGCGAAATTGCATCTAAATTTACGATTTTATCCGGTATGGTATCTCTGTCTTTTTCAGCTTGAAAAAGGGAGAAAGCATGTACCTACAGCTATAAGGACAAATCGTGAATCTGGCCTCGGCTTTCGAGCGGAATCGACCGGATTCGACTTCAGAATTCGAGGAATTCCTCGCGGGCTATTTTTATTGTTATTATGGAGGAACGGTGGGTAGTGGAATGTTATATTTGACATTTTCCCGAGTTAATGTTCCTTGATTTGATATTTGTGGTTTGTGTTCGAATTGAGGTTGTTGGTTGAGGATATGTTTTCGGATGAGATAGAAGAAGAATAACAAAAAAGATATTCCTAGAGAATATCATTCCAGGGTTGAGTAGTCACGTATTTCTTATTATATTTAGAACCATTATTGCTTGCTGCCTCGTGATTGGATTTAGGTAATCCTTTATTTAGTCGGAGAATCTAATCCGTTAGATATTTTTTCCATAGACATAACAACTGAGATTTCTTACTCTTCATCAATCAACTTCGGAAATCTACTCGTTTCATACTGATCGCTTAGGGGAGTTTTGCGAATTAAAGTGATAAAGGTCAATAAGCAGAGAGAATATAAGTCCAATTTATAACACGTCACAACTTGAATTAAGGTATCAAGTAAATTTCGCCATTAGTTTAACCCTCAGTCTTATTCCTTCATTCATGTTGCAATAATAACAGATTAGAGAATAATTCTTGAATGGACATACATGAAAAATAAGATTGAGAAGCGTTTATTAAAGAACAGACTCTCGCTGGCAGAAATAAGGGAATGAAAGAAATATCGTGGTAGGAACGATTAGTTTGCAAACCGGCAATTAACCGGTCACGCGTCGTTTCCACGCGTCCCATTAACCGGTCGAGTTTGTACGTACAGTTGAAAACACCCCGTATATCCCAACGCTGACACCGTCGCCGCGTCAGACCCTCCTCCCTTTGATTTAATCCGTTCTCCCTGTTCTCTTTATCCCTCTGCGGCGCGAGGAGCGCGTGCAGCGAAAAAAGGGAAGGAGAGAGGGTGCATTGGGTAGGGTAGGAAAATGGTGCCAAGTGCACAGTACTGGGGCATCGACCAGCAGTCGTTCGCGATTGTCGTATATCCAATACTCCTGGCCATTTTCCACCGGCACCTCGATACCAACCTTTCTGAAAAAAGAATCCATTACGTTTAACGATCATAGTAATCATAGTTTGTAAGCGAATCAATTAAATGATTTCTAAGTTTCTTGGATAATAAAATTTAATAAGATCCTTTAATTTATATGGTTACGTGCATCTTTTTTGTTTTCATGAATTTTGTAATTGGACTGCAAATTGTAGTTCGAATACTTTTAAATTGCAGTGGACGTAGGATCGTGATTGAAACACGAACGCGTGGAATTCTCGCGATTCCTTCCCCTTTCAGAGCGTTCGGAATTCTTCGACTACGCGCAATCACGGTAACGCCGAAATCGTGTTTGCTGTGCGCGAGGAAGTCGTCTATATATTCGCGTCGGCCACGGAATTAAATCAATGCTCCCTAATGAGCACTTCTAAATCGTCGGTAATGCTCGCGGCTGTCATTCACCCACCGTAATCACGATCATTCGCCGGGTTCTTTGTTGTCGGCCCGGCGTATTCCCCTGGCTACCATGAAAAGAACGACACGGTAATCAAACGCCATCTCGACGCGCGCGTTACTCCCCCGACTTTCGCGTTTATATCCTTCTCGCACGATGTTGAACATCGATTTTCTCATCGGCATTCGCACAGCTTCCTTCGGATCGCTTCAAGAATCCACATGTTGATCCCAAAAGTTGTCAATCGATCGAAGAAAAATTCCGTCGATCATACCCGATTATCGATCCTTAGAAGTACTTACTAGTTATTGGAAGGAATCGGAATCAAGCAAGATTTCGATACATCTTGGAAATGATTGAAAAATGTTCAACCTTGTTTATTAAATTGTTTTCGCTTATCATGAAACCGTCAAATGATATTTCGGATTCATTTATATTTTCCTTATAGACAATTTAGTAGCTGGCAAATAATTCAACTCGGTCGGTGGTGTGTGCCTATAAGTCGAACGTGTAGTAGAGGCTGTTTAGGAGGGAAGCTGCAGACTAAACAAAAATAACCTCTTGCGGCGTGCACGTTGCCGTTGGTGGCTGCCACCGAGAAAAGAAAGTGACATAAGCATATTTCTAGTATGAAGAAATCTAACGTATCTCCCCAGTGAACACATCTCGGACGTACATATACTGAACTCGTTTTGAAACGGGTCTCACCCGTAGCTTTCTGTCTTTTTTTTCCTTGTATTTCCTTCCCCCGATTAGGAAAGGGCTCTATTCTGATGCTCACTCGTGTATGCTCGTCGTGCCTTTACGCTGAATCGGCTCCGTTTCGTTTTGCTTCCTTTTCAGGCATGTCTACGCCTAAACCGCCGCGACAAATTTCTCGTGAACTGTTATCGATATTAAAAAGAAAAAAATAGAGGAATTATTTCATAATCAAAGTACGTTCTGTTATAAGCGAAAAAATGTTGGCCCGATATTTGGACATAGTGAAACATAAAACTGACGTTGGTGAAGTACAGTCGTACGTGTAGATACGGAAGTTTAATGATATTGTGGAAATCGCGGAGTTTGATTTTCGACTCGGGGAAGAGTTATAAAGCGAGTCATAAATTTCGTCGGATATTAAGCAGGATTTAAGGATGTATTGGCTATACAG
>NW_017133085.1:174609-198147 GCF_001652005.2 Ceratina calcarata | reverse complement strand
GCATAAGACCTTTCTTGTAGAGGACGACGAGATCTATAATTTCTGTATAAAAGTACTTCGCTAGCATTAATAGTTTACGAGTTATTGACGAAAAACGAAAAAACGGTTTTTTGCAAATTACTCGTAAACTATTAATGCTAGCGAAGAACTTTTATACAGAAATTGTAGATCTCGTCGTCCTCTACAAGAAAGATCTGATGCAATTTTTCCGTATGTCCAACGGTTTGGGAGTTATTGGCCAAAAACAAAAATTTGGAAGAAATTGAAGGGGTACCCCTTGGAAAAATCTTGGAAAAATCGAAAATTTTTTGTTGTTGTTTATTATTAGCAGTGTTCTTCCGACGTCTGATTTCTTTTTAAAAAATGCGTTTCTAAAGTGCATAAACTTTTGGGATTGACTGTATAGCCAATACATCCTTAAGTATCGATACCTCTTGAGACACTCAATTCCGAGGCTGCACGACTTATGTAAAGTCGTACAACGATTGTACACGTTTTGGAGAGGCTTAAGATTAGAAAGTGAAAAATGACACCGTTTGAAAACGGAGCTAGTTTCTAGTTTTACTTCGGAGGAAATTTCTCTAACTTCGAGAATTTCCAACGAGGAGCAGACAATTTAATACTTCGTTACAACTTGGCGCGGCAATTTCTATTGTAATGCTATCCCGATGGAAAACGGAGTCGGTTTTAATTACCGTAGGCGGAACTTCTCCATCTTTGGAATTTCGAACACGTGTGACGGGAGGGTAATTTCGTTTCTCTATTACGACTCCATACGCACCCCCTCTGTTGTTAAATACGGTTACGTCTGCTGCGCGATTCGTCGTCGGACGTGCGGATGATCCAAAGGTGCAATCGAATTCTTGGCTGGGCTCTGGGGTCGGGCTATCAGCCACTGTCACGAGCACGTCGCTACAGCCAAACGATCGTCGGGGGAATGTGGAAAATGTAACGCTAGCTAAATTAGTTAACGGCTCCAATTGCGATGGTCGCTTGGGGAACAGAGGAACAGGGTAGAAGTTCGGCCAATTATGAGGAACAACCGTGTTATTAGAGTTATGGAAAAATTCAATTTACTTCGTGACCCATGGTGCATACCATCAATTTATATCGTCATTCCTTCGATGTGAATTATTTCAATTTTGATATCGGACTGATATAACAGATATTGATTTAAATTATTCAAGAGATTATGAAGATTTGTCACGATGCCCAAAATAATAAGCACCGTTAACATTCTCGTACGTACACAGGATTGAGTAAATACGTCACACTGCATAACTAAGTTTTCAAAGGTCCGTAAACCTTTGGGCCTGACCCTAATTATCGAGATGCGTTTGTCCAACATCGACATTAACTCTATTGCGTGTACCTCGTTTCTGTTTCCGTTTCGAAGACGTTTGTGTACATTGGCGTGGCGGTAAAGACACAGGCGTGGCGAGAATGCACCCGGCAAAATGCCCGTCTGTATACAATGCGTCGAATGTCTGGCCAGCGTCTGGCCGGGATCCTTGAATGAACGCCTATTTTTAAAAGGGCGCGCAAACGGATAAACAAGCCGGCAGCGGCGGTGATCACAATGCCATAAAATGAAATTCAAATGGTCGCGAGTGCGCGTCTTTCGTTGTCAGGTCGTCGCGATGCTCCCTTTCGATCGATATTAATTAGATACCTGTGACCTAGTTCATTAATTGATAACGAGAAGAGAATCTAAACAATTTCATAATAATTCGTAAATCTTGAGCGTCGACTACTTAAATTTTAAAATAAAAATTATTATGCATCATTTTCATTCCAAAGGTCTTATTTAGATTTTTCTATTTGAGACTAATTTTTACTTGAACGTGTATCGCGCGATTTATACAACGCAGTATTCCCGTTTGAATTCATTTTATCAGCCGACGTTTTCACATGGTGAAAACGGAAGAGAGAAATCGCAACGTTAGAAAATCCATTTCAGACATGATATAACGCCGCGTCTCGGGCGTGGGAATAAAAACGTCGCAGACGATGACGAATGAATAAAATATACGACCGCGTGTGTGCCGTAACGATGCGGCGTAGATAGCACCAGCCGACACTAATAGCGTGTCTCTTTATCGATAAGTGCCACGAAGCCACTAGCAGACAGCGACTAGACAAAAAAATACTCGACGTTACGTCGGTAACAGCCGATAGCGACGTCAAGGTGTTGTTCACGTACTCTTTTTTCATTTCGATCTTCCTCTTTTCCTTTCATTTTTCCATCTTGTGTATCTCGAGGCCAGACTATTATCATTTTTATTTTTTTATCAAAGTTGTATTCAGGAGTTTGATTTTGCTTTTTATAAAATTTAACGACAGACCTATGAGAGCTTATTACGTATGCGCAATTCAGAGTGTTTCAAGAAAATAGATGTGTAGTTTTAACGACTATTGCAAAGACCGTATGTGGTAACGTCAACGTCAGGATGCACGCGATCTCAACACAGACTCCTAAGTTCTGAACGGGTTGCGTCAGAAGGTCGTCTGCGAGCCGTGGAAATCGCGCACGCAAGGTCCGCGCCGAATGAAAATCGTGCATTATTCGCACGATCGGGATCAACGACCGATATACGACCGCGACGCGGTGTCACTTCGTTATTTTGATACCACGCGTAAGCGTTACAATCGAGGCCACCCGAAATTTCGATCTAAATGCACTGCCAGACTATTATCAACGTCGGTGAACTGCGATTTCTCTAATTACGAGGTAAGATCCACTTTTAATTGGTGCAGGAGCAATAACTAATGGTATAAAGTAATGAAAAAAATGTAAAAAAATTGTATGCATTTTGTGTTCCATAAATCAGATAGAAAAAGTGCATAATTCTCGCACAAAGTTATATAAGATATCGCGTTTGATAATTTACTTACATTATCTTGCATTGGACAGGAACGGGATTGAAATATAAACAAGAGCGTTTAAAAATTGGCAAAAAAGGGCAGCAGTCCGTGTGTCGTAAATCGCGGCTTCGACCGTGTGCCAATTATCCTTTTCTGCAATTCTGTATTACGTGCTTCAATGGCAAGTACGGGACTGACTGGTTGCCGAGCAACATCTGCCGCTGCTTTTAATTGCCCGGTTTTACCAGGAAGCGTGATTTAACGTGTGCGTGTACGGCTCGGGAGATCGGAGCACCTTCTCCTTCATCTTTTTTTTTTTTTCGTTTCGTTTTCATGGAGGCCGTAAAGATTTTATGAGATTGCATAATGAGGGTCGCTCGTAAAATGACGCTGCTCGTTGCATCGCGTTCCTTTTCAGTTTGCAATTTAACTTCGTACTGGAAGGTTCACTTCTATCGATATCACGCGAGTTTTCTATACCATTCGACGGAACATTTTGATCACTGCCTATCGCGACACATTCATCTTAACTTTGTTGTGCAAAACGAAAACGCAGCATAGCAATATAAATCAAACATTTCACGGTTATTGAAACGTATAAGTGGTCGACAATATTTCTCGTATCGAGCTCCACGGTAGCATTCACGCGTGACTATCGCACGCGAGTAAATACGCACGTGCGATATCTCGATGCGTCCGCGATGCGGCCAGTCGCGAATATAATTTATAATCGGCGTGCGGTGCACGAAGCGTGCAGGTGCGGCTCCGCTTCACGATACTCGCAGCGGGTCGTCCACGAGCGCAATCTTCGTCCCGCCTTGGCCGTCATTGGCTTGATCCCTCGAAAAGACCGACTCGAAAATCAAGACGGCTGACGATTTTACGAGTCGACGCGATTTCACGGAGCCGCGCGGTTTATGCACGTAAATGGGTATCGATCGTCTGCCGCATCCCGGTCTTAATGGCCGATTTGCAAATAAGAAGCTGGTTGCGGTTTTCAGGCTCAAGATCGTTCCTCCTCGAAAGCTTCCGTCGATCGATTCCGAGGTTACATAAAATTCTTCGGGGATTCGAAGATTTTACTCCGTCAATCGAAGCGATGCTGTTTTATGGTTCGTCGTTTCAGAGCTGTACCTTGTTATCTCTGCTGCAGTGGTTTTCAGAGAATCGCGAATGTATGTACGCACGTACTTTCGATTCGCTCGACGATATTTCTTAGCAGGAAAAAATCTCGCTTTGTAATTGGCGAACAAGCTTATTTACAATTTGAATTGGTAATCTAGTCATCGAAGCACCAAGAATTCTTTCAGCTCCTGCGAAAACGCTTTCGACCTGTTCAATATTCCACGTCATGTCCTGCCTCCATCGAACTCTTTTCACGAAGGGAAAATTGAGTAAAAAGCAAAGCAGAGATAAAGAGAGCTTACGAAGCGTGGGGAATACACGTCGCCGTGCGGTCGGGGACGAATGCGTCCTGATTATGCAGGAATGGAGCGACGAGAAGAGAGAGAGGTTTCGAACGTCTAGGACGGTAGACGGGCGGCTAGTCTCGAGCGGCCGAGAAAACTCGTTCCACGGATTTTTCTAGGATTCTAGGCGAGGCCGGTTGAATATCCAGCCTCGGCCATTAGTTGTGATTCTCGTAGTTGCGTATAGCTATTAATAAATGCGCATTGCCGCAAAGAGGACGTCGCACTCGCCCGCGTTTGGCTCGATTACACTCGCGCGATATATTCTCGAACACCTTGCCGAGTGGATAAACGAATATGTATGTTCATTCGAGTTATGAATCGCGCTCATTTTCTCTGAAGATTGACATCATCGTATCCTCCGTAAGAACTTTTTTCAACGACATCGTTGAATTCGACGAGATGAGCGAGGGAAGCGGCTCGTTCTCGTTCTCGTCGCTCCTATTTAGACCGAATCATCTATGACCTCGTTACGTCGACGATCCGGGAACGACGTCAATGACGTATTAATCAGCGTTAGGTGGCGATATCGCTATTCTATGGACGTGGAATGACTGCCGGTCGCAACATGCATTCGAATGAACGCCGGCTTTGAAGATAAGGACTATCGCGAATCATGGGGATCGTAAAAGGTGCTCGAACGTTCTCTCGATAGCGTCGTTGAATTTTGCGCAAGTTTCCCGTCGGTGGTTTTCAATTTCCTTCGCTTCGATGATGGTCTCCTCCGCTGGAGAAATTCCGTATTGAATATTTAATAGGTATCTCGAAGATTGGAATCTCTAATATTATATAGAATAACCAATATCTATAACGGAGTATTATACCTAAAAATCTTGTAGTTAGAAAAATTATTGTTCTGTTTCTTCTTGCTTGGAACAATTCATATTTTACCACAAATTGTACGTTTCAAAAATTAAAAAACATTGTGTGAGAGAGATTGTAATTCGTTGAGGTTCGCCTTACACTCACAGTATCAAAGAAACGCATTTTCCACGAGCACGAGTTTCACCGGTTACCCAACGCTGTTGTAGAAGAAACAGGGAATCGTTTTCCAAACAATCCCCGGGCGCGGTGGTTTCGCAAACCTGCAGTCGCGGCCGTGCGGTCATCGAGTGCACGCGTGCACACGCGCGCGGAGAGAGGAAATTCGCGGGCTCATGCATTGTAGAACGGGAGAGCGAGTAGTGCGGTGGCGGCGGCGTACACGCGCGTAGCAGACCTTGAGCCACTATTACCGACTGTTTATGCCGTGATGTAATCGTATCCTGGCCTATCCGAGGCTTGGCCTAGGCTGCACCTAGGGAACCAAGCGTAGTCGTAAATAATACTCTCGGTACATTCGACGCTTTAGGTGCATTGAAATAATTTACAGCTAACCACGTTCCTGCCGCGCGGACGCCTCGCGTCCCTTTGCACTCTCTGCATGCGCGGCATACCCGTCCCTATTGCACACGGATGTACTTCGAGAATGCGGTAGAAAACTAACAGAGAAACGTGTCATATTCCTTTGAGAAGTGTTTCTTCGAAGGTTCTATTCCCTAGATCTCCGAGAAGGTTACGAGCTCTGATGCACATTTGTCGTACGAATTAATATCTCTGCGTTGGTACTGAACATGCTTATGAATGGATCTATGCAGCTAAATTCTTAAATGCTAGCTGCTTACCTTTTATAATGGAGACGCGTAGGAGAGGATTGCACGTTGAGAATGATTCCACCCTTCGTACGTGGTTACTTGGAATAAGATCTATTCTTTTATAATAATTATACTACAATCTTTCATAGCTGATTACGTATTAAATTCTGTAACGTGGATCGCGACTGGTTGATTATTCCCAGTTCGAAGCCGGATGTATCGCTCGGTGTTGCAACACAATAGAGAATCATAAGCGTTACAGACAGCCCCTACAGTAACCTTTCAGAATGTTCTACGGACCTTTTAATTTCTCATCTTCCTCCCATTAAGGAAACGCGCATTGTTACGTGCTACAATATCCTTGTTCCTTTTAAGGAGTAAATAGTTTTACGAGTCGATGTCGAATTTAGACGATCCGTTTCGCAATTCTTCCGTTGGGAAACTAGTCGACTACTTTTCAACTCTTCGACGTTATACTTTGTTGAGTACCACACGTTTTTAATTAAAATTCATTTGTACTGCGAGTAATTACTCGGGAATGATTTTCTCGCTTTGCGAGTCGGTAGGATACGCGGGAATCGAACGCCTTTGATCTCACGGAAGCGTTGCGGTTTCTTTTGTACGAATACTCACTGGGCATTTATAAAATGTGCATACATTGCGAAAATTGGTGATTCAGTACATCGCGTAGATTCCACCGTCTAATTGTTGCCATTTTTTCATTCCTGTTTTCCGGCGTGGAACGTTACTCACGGCTTGGAGCTCTCGCGATGATGAAATTCCGCGACGCGTCGCGCTGCCTGAGATGTGGCCTTAGGAAGCGTTGCACAAGTTCTGTCTAGACTTATGTAAATATACTTATGCTAGTGCTCGTGATGAGTAATAGCGTTGAGAAACGATGGAGGACAGTTTGTTGATATTCGCACCGCGCGATTATGCCTCGCGATATCATTTTGTCAATAATTAGTTGAGTCGGTTCATCAGTATCTTTTTCCTAGGTAGTTTTCCTTTATTGCTATATAAAGGAATACAAACGTGATTGGCAAGGAACACGTGCAGGAACGTGAGCGACCGAAATCGTTCTGGCATTTTCACATTGTTTGGTCCACCACGTGGCCGTTTCGTGACGACCATTCACGAGTAGCTACACGAGAGATATTATTCGCGAGGCGTTTAGAATTGAATGCCTGCGAAGAAGTTGAAAGGGGGGCGCGGTGGCGAGAGGGACGTGAACGTCGATGTAATGCAGTGCAATTGGCCTTGTGAGGTGAACGTACTCGCGAACGGTTTCGATGCATATTGCACAGGCATCTGCCACCGGTGCAGCAACGAAATTGTACCCGAGGACCACTCGTAATTTCATGTACACGAGCTTCGTTATGTTAAAACCTGTCTACATTCTCACTGCAGAAAAATATCAGCTTATGTAACGTACTGCAAATGTGCAGATTAGTTGGCACTTCATCGCGTTTTAGCAAACAGTAGTGTCATTGCACAAACACTTCAACTTTGCCGAAGCTTAATCTCTGAACTGTTACATCACGCTCGCTCGTCAAGGAGGCATGGACTCCAAAAACCTCGCTCGACCCGTTACAAAATAATTGCCTTCGACTTGGTTGCATTTCTGAACTCCGTCGACACGGAGGAAAGTAGTTTGCCCTTGTATGCCTTACGTAAAACTGTTCTAGTATGACAATACCCAGGCTCGCGACCAAGGACGCGCTCCTTAACAACGGGTTGACACGTAACACTTAATATGATAACGTTGCATGCGTGGGCCTCGGCGTCATAGCGACGCGACATGTCACGGTGCCGCTCATTTCCCCACGGTGACTCGAGATGTTCCCGGAAATTGCGATTAATTTCGCGGTACCTGACCATTCGCGAATTTTACGTAACGCATTTTATGAATGGTACCGTTTGCTCGAAGCGGCCCGTCCATTTCTAGAAGAAGGAATTCTCGACGCGTAGGCATTGGGTCGGAGGCAGGATTTTAAGTTGGCTCAATTGGCCAAATCGCGTGGGAGTAATACTTCGAAAGTTTACTGATATTTATCTTAAACGGAGTATTTTTATTCTTCTTGTATTCACCATGTACATTGAATATCGCGACAATAGGATTAAATTCCAACAATACCGTCGAACAACAAGAATACTCGGATACGGGGACAGGTGGCCACGCTCCCTAAAATCAACTTTAATCATCCTCTTTTCCACCGTATCGGTGGGGTTGTCGAAACAAGGTTCGAGTGCCGCGGCCTCGATCCAATACATCATCGGCCGTGTTTCCTCTCGTCGCTCGAGCCGTGGGTGTTTTTGTTCGGAGGCGGTAGGGCCGCGGGTGTTCTCACGCCGCCGCCCCTATTGATTTTGGAAATTGAATTCGGCGTGTGTTTTCGTACGAACGAGCGGCGCGCTGTTGGAACCGGGTCATTGGGCCTCCGTCAGTGGCGCGGCGTGTTATTACGCTTTGTCGCGGTGGCACGTCGGCTGTTACGTAATGCACGATTGCATTTGCATTCTCAAACAAACACGAACTCTCTGTCGTCATGACGACACGCTAGCTCTTCTTGGCACGAAGGAGCTCGTAACACGCGTCCTCGTGTCTGGCTTCGCTTTTTTCTCTCTCTGTCTCTGTACCTCTTCTACAGGCTCTTGCGTTCTCTCTTCGTCGTGCTCTTAACGCGTCGTCATTGTAACAACGTTGCTCGCAATTGCACGCGCCGGTGCTGATGCGCCGGTCGACAACTGCTACTTGGTGCCCGTGCACCAGACGAGAGCACGACGATGCACTTTTGAATCCGTCTCTCATTAGAGGAAGTACCTTCAATTAAATCCTCATTGTCCTTCAACCGGGTCCGCGGCGTAATTTCCGCGTGCACGCTGCGAGTATTCAGGAGAATAGGCCGTGTTTCACGTTGTCGTGTCTCTTGCGTTGCGTTTTGTAACAAGCTGCGTATGCACGCGCATACATATACCTATGTACATACATACTTAGCCGAGTTGTTGCGAATCTCTTGGAAATGTGAGAATCTTTTTACTGCGCTCGTGGTGCACCGGTTATAAACGTTATTATCTGTTAAATTGCTACTTCAGAAAAAGGAGGAACGAGCTGTAAGACGTGGCAATTGATTTTTATAATGAAATCTCCTTTGAATCTGATCGTGAAATAGCACAAAGTAGTCGTCGCGTCGTTGTTCGAATAAAAAGTTCCGCGATGAGCCCTAGCGTTACGTCAGGAAGTATCTGCCAATTACATAGATCCGATCGAGACATCGGCTCATAAATATGTAGAGACGCGTGTCTGGCTAACTCTTGTAAGCCTCATTTGCTCCGGGTCAGAGGAACTCGTGGAAAACGTACGAGAAGTTGAGCGAGTAGATTGATTAGGAAGGCGGTGAGGCTGCGGCGTCACGGCGCGCGTGAATTGAAACACGATCGATGGAGAGCAGCTTGTTAAATGAAACACAATCGGCATACGTGTATACACGTGGAAGAAGAAGAGGAATGTCTTTTCTAAAGATACGCCGGATTCCAGGACGCATCGGCGACGTATGGCCTTAGCCTAGTTGCAGAAAAGGCTCTTCGTCACGAGGAGAGAGGTTCCCGAGTAAATAGTCTAATCGCGACCGTGCGGTACCATGTACGGATGAATCCGTGCCTCTCAGCTGAATAGATGAAACCTCTTTCGTCCATCCGCGCTTGTACGCTCGAAGTGAGAGCCGAACGTATGCAGACGACTGTAAGACGATTTAAGCTACTTACTGTTCTTGAAATGCAGGTCATTGGAACGGTTAGAAGAGAAAGCTCCACGGTTTGGGTGTTTCATAATTTTTCTAAAATCATTTATGAAATTCGTCTTTATAATCTTATTTGTATAAATGACTGTACTCGAAAAATTTTTGTTTAATGAAGCTTCACCGATTGCAAACGCACGCGCGTCGACTCGTGGTGGGTATAAAGTAGAAATTAGCTTTCGGAGCAGACAATAGGGAGTCTCGGGGCGGGAGTATATAACGGTGGACCGTTTCGTTGAGGCGGCCGCCTAGACACTTGACAGACTTGTGCTTCGTACAATAGTAGGAAGCGCTAAAAATAATCCGGCTCGGTTCCACGACGTTCTGGCCTTGGCCAGCTTCGATCCTCGCAACCTGGTACCACCTCCTCGTCTTCTCTTCTCTACTTCTGCTTCACCTTCCTTTTGCTCTTCATCTACCCCGTCCGTTCTATCTGACACAATCTCTTCTGTTCGTTTTTTCGCAAACGACTCATCTGTTTCCTTGTACATGCACACTTAGATACGTCTCTACCCACACTTGCGTCGAACGCGTGGGCGTTGAATTTTTCTTATGACTCGTCCTCTCCCGATGGACCATCCCTCGAATCGTTCCCTGCAGCTCGCAAACCAAAGTCCTGACAGTCCTCCCCTGTGACTTGAATCGCGCTTCCTCGAGTGAGTTGAATTGCATTGTTCTACCCTTTACTGCAATTCTTTGTACATATTTTTTCTACCTCTCGTTTCTAACGAACGAGCTTCTTCTCCAAGTATTAGGAGATGATTGGCAGATTCGTGATTTGTAATATTATACGTTTAGATTGGAGTAAAAATAATTACGGACTTGAACAAAATTGATTATTAAGTATTTCAAACAAAATTTATAAATAAATAGTGTAGAGACTGGTATCTTTGAACGACTAAGCGTGTAAGGAACTTACGAAGTTCGTAGTCGGACAACCCTTACCGGACGTCTGTCCAAGAATCTCAATTTGATATTTCCCGAAAACAAGATTCCGCGAGGTACTCGCGGAAACTTCTGCGATTCCATACACCTGATTTGCCTCGAAACAGAAGGAGAACCGTCTAACGTGTGCAATATTAAATAAGTTTAGGAAACTGGTCTGTAATAAAATGATGCGCCTATGGAACCCACCAGATGTCGAGCGTGGGTAATAAAATCTCGGCACCGACACTTGGAGAATTGTAATTGAGTGACATATACTCTCTCGAGCTGTATCAAATTATTACAATGTGCAAAACATCATGTATCATCTGCGAACATGGTATTAATTATAAGTGGTAATGAGAAATTTTATGGAATCATCTTTGCATAATCAAAAGAGAGTATTGTCACAGAGATTTTGAAATTGACACAGTGAAGGATATTCAGTGTGACTAACAACGAACAAGCCGCGTTCTCATTCCGACATTCCGCCGACGCGCACAAGGGACTAGCTTCACGGAGAGGAAGCATCATCTGGTTCTGCTCGATATCTCGATCGAGAACTCGATGAATCTTACACTCTCATCGATCTCTCAGCCTCGGCTCGGCGGCGTCGCGTCGTTTCGCCACGGAGAACGCGGAGAATGACGTACGCCGACGAAATGACAGCAACCACCGGCGACGGGTCACGCGGTGATCCACGGTGCATTCTGCACGCTCGGTTGCACCGAGATACTTATCGGGCCCATTGTTACCTCCGTCTCGTTTCCTTCTCTTTGTTCTCCGCGCCTCGTCGAACACTGGTGACGCACTTAATAAATAGATAATTACGTTGCAGAATGCGGCTCGCATTGTCCGCGCGAAGCTTATTTTTAAACCGCGGAACGATCCTCTACCTTCTTTCTCTCTCGCGAAGGAGATCTCGTTCCTCGAGCGACCATTGTTCGTTCGCAGGACAGTCCGTTTTTTTTAATTAAAGCCTCGAACGAATGGTTAGAAGGTGGAAAAATTGTATACATTCATTGTGGAGTACGTTTTCTTTCACTGGGAGGTGAGGATTTTATTTGGTAACTACCACAATAGCTGACTGACTACTACAAGCGTAATTACCACGTCTAAATGATAATCACTCGGATAATCCTGTAAGTAGTACATACCATCTTATCAACACTTGCCTCTTCACTTGAAAACACCATTCTCGACAGACGTAATAAGATTAACAAGACTCGCAGATCAATCTACTCAACTTATATAGGTGTACCTATCTAATTCCCTCAATCCCAGATGTATCAGGAACATCTACCCCGCCAAGACTCGTTGCTTATTATCTCACGCATATCGCGTAATAAAACCTGGCATAAAAAAGCGTTCTCCCCGGAGGGGCAGAGAGGGACTTGAAGAGAAAATGTATCTGGGAAGTTGGATGCCGACGGACGCGCGATTCCCATCAGGAGTGTGCCACAGGTCGGATTATCAGAAGTCGTATCGGGCTTGAAACGGCATATAGCATGCATAAAAGACTCCGGGATCGCCGGTCTCGAGATACGAATATACACGCTGTTCGTTATTTAACGCGGAGTCGTATCAATCGCACCGGAACTCTCGCCGCGTTTATCATCGGACGACGACGAAGCGGCGTGTCGCGTTACGCCGCTGGACAGAAGGCACGAGAGCTGCAGCAAGCTCCGCGTTCCGTTTGCCATGATGAAACGAGGCGCTCCGCTGTATGCTCGTACCTCGGGTCTTGCCAGCTTGGTCTCTCTGTACCAGATAAACTAGGAGTCTCGTTAAGATCGACGATACGACGATTTCGACGACAACCACGAGCCGTTCTCGGTGAAGAGCGATCGTTAAGGATCCCCTAACGAGGAGCGCACCGTGCAACCGGGACAATAGAAGAGAGAGAGAGAGAGAGAAAAGAGTACGGCTCGTCCAGCCTCTCTATGCGACGTGTGTTCCGTTCGTCCCCCTCGGATCGCGCAAACGACATACAGCTACCACGGTTTTCATCTTACTTACCTCTGGTCGCAGCTCTGCTCCCTCTTGGCCCGCTACCTCATCTCGTCGTCGTGCTCCCTCGTCATCGTCCCCCGTTGGGACCGTATTAACGAGGAAACGACGGAACCTCGACACGATTCCTTCCCCGAACAGGAACTCCGTGTCACGACTCCGCTCGTCTGACTAGGGACGATTCTGTTCCTCTTTGCTGGTGATTGGTTTCTTCTTGCGATTTTCGAGCCAAGCCTCTCTTACGATTACAGAAAGTCGGGATTTAATCAAACTTTTAGTTTTCTATGATATTAAAGAAATGTCCTTTTCATGGTAAATATTTCAAGCGACCTGCTAGTATGCAAGTACTCAGAATGGAACGACCAGATCCGTTTTTCACCGCGTTTCTCACGGAACGGCGGCGGGTTCCGCGTGGTTAACGCGACCGCCGGCCCACGCGCCGTTGAAATCCACGAATTCCATCGGTGGCAAGCGAGACGGAAAGTCGTCCTTGGTCCGTTAGGTCTGGTGCACCAGTCGAACGGTCCGTGGGCCGAAAGGTTAACCTCGAAATCAACGACGCGTACAGGCACCTCCGTTCCTCGCCTTCTATTTTCTCCGCTTTTCAAGTTCCTCCTCGTCTCGCCCGTTTAACGGGATCGGGCGTCAATTAACCATAAGAAATGGCAGAGGCTTTGATCTCTTTGGTCATCGAAAAATTCTTCCCATGAAATTCTCCGTGCGTTTCAAATGAAATTCCTCTTTGAAATCCGATTTTACACACCGGCAATCTTAATGTCGATGCTTCGAATATATCTGGACTGAAATGTTTTGAGAATGTGAGATTGTCGTGCTACCCGTAGTTGTTCTGCCTTTAGGTATACTATACGTTTCCCAGATGTCGGCGCCGAGATTACGCATTTACAAGAAATATAGATTACAATCCGAAGCAATTCACGTTCATTTCGCGAATCGTGCAAGAGTAGAGACAAATGGACGAGATAAAACAATCGTTGAATTACTCCCCGTCTATATCGGGCGATCTACACTTTATATTACGTCTTCCACATCGCAGTAAAACTTAATTCAAACGCTAGTTATATCGGGCAAACTCACCGAGCAAGAGTTCTACCTCAAGTCTCGTCATTACACGTCCGTTCGGACGACTCCGCTCGGGAATTTTCACGTCTCGGCAATAAACCTGTCCGCTCGTTTCGCGAACCTTGGATTGCGAAATGTAAGGTAATAACAGAAAATTGTGATTTTTGTAAATTACGATCACCGCGATGCCCCGCGCGTATCATCGTTGTCATCATTTCTGGTCACGAGGTGATTCAGCCCGTCGAGAAAAATGCGTTTACGCCCATTTGGCTTTAAGTAAGTTGGCGCACCAGACAAGGCCAGAGGCGTAATACTACCGCGGGCCGTGAGGCACGGTCGAGCATTATCTCGACCCTGTCATCTTTACTGCAACTGGCTGATCCGCGTTTTAGGGTCGATCGTAATTTCATCCCGTCTTTGTCAGCGTTCCGAGCACCGGGGTAGGACAAGTGGCGATAGCACGCTAAGTGCGCCCGGGCATTGTCGGCGAGGCTCGCGTTTATGGGCCACGATAGGATGTGCGCGCTGGTATTTCGGCCCAAGTCCGCGTTCCTGCGTGCCCGAGTCGAGCTATATCTCGTGGTTATCTCGCGAACGTGATGGTTTTTGAGGAACCGCGGCCCCTCCCGTGTCGAGATGACACGTTCCTGATTGTCCGAGACGAGACAACCGAGCTTTTAGACTTGAAAGACTTTTGATAATTTCTTATTCGATCCCATGGTTACAGGTGCTTCGAAGCCAAGGGTCGTTTTAAGTCAGTCCGTGAAACTTTAATCGCACGATATCATAGTGGTTCTTCCAGCAGGTGATTGGGTTTACGAGATGCTAGGGTTGATGGCAGTTTGACTATTACATGGTTTAAGGGCTTGATCATCAGCGAGTAAGTAGACTCTCTGTTCTACGAGCAGTTGCTTCTTTTATTACAGTAGACAATGAGACATAGTTATACATTTAATGGTCTGCATTTTAACTGCCACGTCGAATTGATCCCATCGGAGAAGACAATTTCGTATCAAAAATTTCTCGACTGTAACTCTCGTAAGTGGAAACTCGGATAAAAATTTCAACACTAATTCTTTAGCTAGAATCCAAAACACTGCGCTCTTAGAACAATGAGCGCGGTTTACTCCATCTCAGGATAATTTATTCTCATTCTATTTCCATAAATACCTGCGTTGATTTTCTCGAGCCTTGCGAGCGCGTTTTTTGCCGCGCTCCCGGTGAAAAAGAAACCGTAGCGAAAGTCGCAGGGAAGATCTCGCTCTGTTACCAAGAATCGCGTCTTTCTTTCCCGGTACTCGACCCGGTCTCCTCTCTCGCTTTTTCCCGGGAGTACGATCCCGCTCTCTTACGCGTCTCTAGTCGAGTAGGAGCCTAGCTCCGGGCGTGCTCTTTGTCCTGTGACCCAGATAGGAAAAGCGGCGCGGAACGGAGCGGCAAAGCGCGAGAAAGGCGAAGATAAGAACGCGGAGGCCCCCTTTCTCCTTTCTGCACCGTCACGTAGTCAAATGAATGCACGGATACGTGCGCCACGCCGCGCTCCGCCGCGACGACATCCGGAACGTCAACGACCATTCCGCGTTAAAAATTGCGCTCTGATCTCGCAAATGAAGCTCCGCCGAGCACGGTTCAGGAAGGGGTTGCCTACTGGGTCGTGTTAGTCTTTGGAATTGTGTCGATGACGCTTTTCTTGGATTCTAGTTATCTAGAGTAATTGGATGGACCAGAGAGTATCTCTTTGTATACGTTCGTAATTATCAATGTAAATTTACTTAACAGTGAGACGATTGTCTTCGTAGTTTGTAAAATTCCGTCTGCATACGTTACACATGAACTCCGATCAGTCGTATGAATAATCTAACGATCTAAACTAAAACGACTTCCTGCCGATTCATAAATAAAAAAGAACCGAGCGCGGTTGAAGCTACGGCGCGGGTGCAGAGTGACGCCTGTTCGACCTCGTTTCCAGAGGCCGGCTTACAATTAGAAAGCAGAACAGCTTTTGAGCGATAACATCGTCTGCCCGACGTGACGACTTTAATTAGCATCGTCGCGTCACATCGCGATTTTTACGTTCACGAACCCTGTATGTTCCCACCGTCCCGCCGTCTTTTCAGAATTAGTCCCCGATTCTCCTTTGATCAAACGGGAAAATAAAAATCTGAGGGAAAGTTTGAACGCGTAGCCGGTTTCTTGTTTCACGGAATCCCTCGGGGAGAGCCACCTATCCGTGTTCGCAACGTTCGAAGGCCCGTGAAGTTTCCACGCCTATGAGCGGGTTAGACACGTGTTTGACCCGGCCAGCCGAACGAGAAGGGCAGAGGCGAATCGAGTTGAAATGGAAACCGGATTTCGTCCCATGCTCCTCCGCTCCGATCCGTCCACGGACCCTTCTTACCGATTCTGTCGGGAAAAATCGAAGAAAAATATCGAAAAGATGCGCGCCACCGGATCGGTCCCTTTCAGTTAGCCTCGAACCCTCCGCAGGATGTCTAATATTCTTTCTGTCTGCCGTCTACGTCTGTTGTACGCTCACCCTGGACACCGTTATGACGATACTTTACGGTTTCCTTTCCTACATGCGAAAAATATCTCTTCTGCTTTCAAATTGTCAAACCGCATCGGGGGTGCATAATGCAATTTCGTTTGCACAAGCTTGTTTCGAGTGTTCGTTTTTAAATTCGCTTGGACTTTCACGACACAGTCCCTACCCCTTGCTGGAAAAATGGCCTGGGAACAAGATTTCCCCACGACGTTCCACGTAACTTAAACACTTCAGATCGATATTGTGCAGCCGCGAGTGAAAACGTTTCGATGTCTTATATGACCCGTATATGCGGGACCATCTGTCGATGACATCAGTCGACGACCCGCATGTACAAGCTTTTCCTTTTCACAAGCGCGATGTCTGGTTTAGCTTTACATATAATTCGCGATGCATGTTAAAAACTCATTGCCAGGCGAAGTTTCGAGACCTCGTATTGTGTACTATTATCCATTAGTGGTAATTATCTGGCAAACTTTTTATGTCCAAATAGATGGAAATAGCGCCCGCAGAATATTTTGGTTAAGTATAGTTATTCACAGTATGGTAAATTTAGTTAAATGATTCATTTTAATATTGCATGTTGACAGTTAAGGAATTTCTAATTCAGTGTTTATCAATAATAGGAGGTCGAGCAAAATAATGATATTCAGAGTGATATTTTTTACAATTTCATGAACGCGTATGTAATCACGTATACTCAGAAGCACAGCTGTGTATTGAAAGTAACTATATTCACCGGCACCCTTATCATCCCGTTTTTTCGCTCGTCTTCCTACAATATCTTCTGCATCAGTTGGCCGGGATCTAAATCCCCCGAAGGCAGGCATTTCATGAAATTAACGTTGAAGGATTACCAGTCAGCCCGTAAGAGCCTACCTCACGGTCGGTTCTTTCCCCTTTTTACCGTTTCATCATTACAGGGAGCAAGTATCTGTTTGCCCATCGCGATATCAAAATGCAAAACGGTTTCCGGATCACGGATTAACAAAGTTGGCGTCTACTCGGAAAGAAAAACTGCCGACACCCGGTTACAGGGCCCTCGCGTCTCGCGGGTACATATTCATGAGAGGGCCGACAAAGGTGGATGTATCCCGCGCGCCGAGAAGTCTGGCGCGAAAGTTTTAATAATTTATAAAGAAGCCCGTCACGAGCCGAGGAGGTGGCACGGGGAAAATTAATTTCTGTTTCCCCGAAAGTTCGCGTGTTGCGCGAGACTCGCGGCTCTGTCGAACATCGTCGTCATTATACGGCCGCGTTATGATAAATTAACAGTAATTGTTCGCCTTGCTGGCGAACTCTCGCCCGATCAGAAGTTTACGTCGCGCGCAAACCGCTTGATAGAATGTGTGCACACGGGTTCGCGTGGCCGGTGAAAATATAAATTGCCACGCGATGGGATTGGCCATGATTTATGGCGCGAATGGTTTGACAACCGTGTGTTTCGTTTGAGTATTTTTTTCAAGAATACATACGCGCTGTGTCCGGTGGACGGACACGATGGGTTCCCGCGTTCCCGTCCCGAAGGCGTTATTTGCATTTTAATTGGTTTTCCGACCAGTTTCGAAGTAACCTTTTAAAAGTTTCGAATTACCCGTCGCACCCGAACTTTTGTAACCCGATTCGCGACTGATCTCTGCTCGTGAAAATTCATAATGATAATCTTTGGCCTCGTCTATGCGTACGTAATAAGAAAATCTTTTATTAACTATTATCATATTTATTCAGCTACAAGTATCATTACGCGTTCACCAAGATATTACAACTTTTTATTCAATTTCTGGCTAAAACCGTTAATTTGTAATTTCCAGTTCCAACTTCGCTTTGAAGAAATCAAGCATCGGGTATTTGTTAGCGATTACACATCGATCAGTTCGCTGTTCGCGAATTTGCCATCTAGCCGCGCGACATTCGTCACGGTTGAAATGCAAAAATCGCGGAACTTCCCGTCATTTATCGGCGTGGCGCGACGCGACTATCGAGTTTGGTCAGAGCTTGTATTTACGGATTACAACACCGGTTAATTGCCATATATTTTCTGTCTGCCGTTTTGTAGCATCGACTGACGCGACGGGGATCGAGCCATGGTAGTGGAACGGGAATGGGCGACGGGAGTAAAAAAAGAGTATCAAAGGTCGCACCTGCACGCGCGTCTTGATTACGACAACGCGTTGTCCACCTGCACAACGCAGTCGTAAATCCGGAACCGTGTGACGAGAGATTGCGTAATGGAATGACGGCGAATTAAGGCCGATTTATGCTCAACCGTAACTTTCCAGGTCCGTGTCATTAACGCGTTAATATCAGACAGCAAGCGTGCCAATCAGACATATAGACATGAAGACACGGTTGTAATACTAGACACATTTTATGACATTATAACGTGGGAAACAAGAATTTCTCCATCGTTTTAAAAATAAATTTGGAACACGATTAACTACCTATACTAAAAAATTGATCGTGGACCGAGAAACTAAAATCGCGCCGACGTTCTGCGCGGAGGTTCTAGCGGGCCAGCATATTCGACACCCCCGTGGGTCGGCTTCTATCGCGGTGCATGCACGAGAGGCTGGCGGCCATGCACACGTATACAAACGCGGACGATGCGCATCGCGTGTACGTAGCAAGGGAGTCGGTTGCGGCGCAGGAGGGGTCTGGGTTTGGGGCCCGTCGCGTGTTTTTGCCCCCCGTCTGGCCCCCACCGTAGCTCATCGTTTTTTGTCTGCTCCACTGCATGCGCTGCACCGACCCCCGCCTTCTCCACCTCCTTCTCCGCCGCCACCGTCAGCTTTCTTTCCTCCCTCACCCCCGGTTTTGCTTGTTCGTTCGTTCGCTACTTCACAATGCAATGCGTCCACTGCACCGGCGGCGGCCTAAGTGCGCTGTGCGCACACGAATGCACTCTGGACGAGCTCTGGTGCACATGCAACCGGCTTGTGTCGGGTCTGTGTGGCCAGGCACGCTACGGACAGGAGGACGCCGACTCCCTTGCACACGCTTCGGCTCGCCGGAGGCCTCTCTCGCTTATGATCGCCGAATGGTCGCCACCATTCAAAGAGGAGGAGGAAGCCCGCGAAACGATGCAACCGCTCCTCCGATCTCGGTGCACCTGCCGTCGGTGTCGTCCGGACGAGAGCCGTGTCACGGCGATTCGTTGCACTATAAAGGTGCGTTTAGACCAACCAAAGAGTCGCGTCGTCTTTCTAAGAAATCCAAATGTTGTCAAGCATTCTTCAAAAAACAATCCCAATTTAGGGTTCTTACAAATTTTCTGATACTCATCATCATATATCAGAATGTTTGTCATTTCATTTCAAACAAGTAATAGGATTTTTCTTTAGTCCAACTAAACTTTTTTGTATGACCCAAGTAATTTCTTTTGAAAGATTCATTAACAGAAGATACCCTCAATTAATTTTCATATTCGTTTTTACCCACGCATTGTTCGATGTGTGTACACCCTTGTTACGTTGGTGAATCAGAGCTGATTCATCCCGACAAACGTCCAAGCTTCATGGGCGACACCCGTCGCAGCTTCGACACGACGCGACGGGCAATTTGAATGGATTTTCGGTCGCGACGCCCGACATCGATTCGAACGGTTACGGGCAACGCTGTAATTTTTAGCGGCCGGTGAACGAACGCGGAATCGCCCCCCGTGGATTGGACCCAGCGACGATTTTTGTGACGCGTCGATCGCTTAGCTTTCCGGCGGTCGAATGACTAACACGTACCGCTGTTTGTATTACAGTACGCCGGCGGAATGTAAATTTAACATTGGAAGGATTTACGTAAAGCGCGATGTGCGTCACCGATAACTTCATTTTTTTTAGTTAGGAATTCTCGTTAAATCGTTCTTGCAATTCACTGATACAGTAGGTTTCGTTAAATACAAAATGCAAATCATAGAATACGAGTTCTATTATTCTGCCATTTCGTCTCACAGTCCGGAGTATCATGACTGATATTTTTTTTTTTACGCGACTAATTGTCTACGAACAAAGGACTGAATTTAATGTACCTTGAATGCTTGTACTTATTTTCCACAACTAGTATTGTAAGAACATCACCGAAACGAATCTTCATTTGTACTTAATACCTGTTCGCGTCAGAGATCAATCGAGTCAATTTTAACCTTCGAACTTTATTCTATCACTATTGCGCGAGCGATGTGCTTAATAGGGAATTCTATTTTCAGCCATCTACTCGTTTCCCATTGCAGCAAGCTGATTTTTATTCCGTCTCGAACGGTAAAATATAAATTGTACCTTGATGGGAAAGGATGTCGTGATCGAGTCTGACGTCGTGTCAGAACTTACGATCTTTGGTAGAAATAGTAAGGCCGTAAAATCAGCAAGCTATCCGATTATATCGCTATTAATAAGATGGAAAAAATATTTTTATTGCTGAAACCGTGCGGTATTTTACCTATTATTTGGATTTTGCAACGTCATTTGATTTTGTCATGAGAGGATTGGTTTATGACCGGACTATATCACTTCGACGGACTGTAACCGGGGAAGACCGAGGGCCTCGCTACCTGTCGGAGTCCTTTTCGCGCTAGAAGAGGAGAGGCAAAAAGAGAAGGGAAAAGAGGGACGCCGCCTCGGGCATCGGGATAATATGCCGCGATCCTGCCGTATATACAGCGCATAGCCGGCCCTTCTCTCTTCTTCTCTCTCTCTCTCTCTCTCCCTCTCTCTTTCTCACTCTGCTCAGCTTCGAGAACGAGCCATGGCCGGCATATACGATATCTCTGGCAAGCGCCAACAGTTGGCTCGCGCGGAGTCACGAAGGCCGTCTTTCAAAACCTCTTCAGGGAAATCTCTGGCCACCGCCGAAAGGAAGAAAAGTCCGCTGCTGCTGGCTGCTTTCTCGCCTTTGATCGACCGGAATGCCGAGCGTTCCTCCTTGAGAGACGGAAGTAAACGACCCTCACAAATTGCCGGCCCGATGCCTCGTTCCAGGACGTTGTCGCCGGCGTCCTGGTGAATCAGACCGAGCACGCCGGGGCAAGTACCTTCACGTCCTGGAAACCCGCGCGTCGAGACGCCAGACGTCCTAAACGATCCCTCAAATATTGACACGCGAAACGTTCGGCGACCCGCGCTGGAGGCAACCTTGGTCAGGACCTCGCTCTTCTGTCTAACTTACGGATCTTTGGTACGCTTCGGAAGCGATGGTGCAGATAATAAAAATTATCGTGCATCACGCAAAAAGAAACTGGTTGAAAAAGATTACAGATGTGAACCTCTTTTCGACGTTTGAATCTTTACAATTTCGGAATATTGCGATCATCGACAACTGAACGACAATGCTGTTGCTACAAAGATTTCTGCACTATAATTTATCAATATTTTCTCTAAATTCTCGTCTCTGGACGAAATTGGTGTTTCTAAAGTCGAACGAAAATTTTTTAGTTGCGTCGAAAGATCTTCGCTCAAGCGAATTCCCAATGTGTCTGGGCCCTGGGGTCTTTGGTTCACGGGCATGGCGACTGATGCGCGACCGTTTCGGCAAACTTACGACCCAGCCAGGGTCACGGACCTCTTTTCGTCCTTTCCTGCCTGTTTTTTTCGTTGTTAGTGTCTCGACGTGACCACGGGGCCACGGGGTGCACCGTCGTCGTCGCGACTCGTAGAGCGTTTAACGAGCGTTGGGTGACGAGCGGTTCAAACCGTTGAACCGGCGATGATGAACGTTGATAAGGTTTTATGGTCGTGTCTCATCCTGTCCCACCAATCGTGGTCGCTACATTCTCATCCACAAACACGCGCACACACATATGTTTTCTGGCTCACCTCTATGGATACAGGGCAAATTATGAGCGTGTGACGTCGTTCGCTTCGTTTTGCAACTCTTTTCGTTTCCACGGTGTGCACCTTGCCTTTCTGTAATCGCGAGACAAAGACTGGAAAGTTGCGGTAAGAAAATTGAACGAATTTCGGCGGTTCGAATCTTGCATAAAGTATCTTTTATTGGAGAATGTTTGCGAATAGATGAGACATGAAAATTTGGTTGGTTATGTGAAATTTGAGGATACAGGAACGTGTCTTCTGTGTTGGAAGAAGAAAACAGGTTGCACGACAAGAAATATCTTATGCATCAATCTTCCTTTTTATTACGAGAGAATTTAGTTTACGTGGAATCGAGATTCACGATCAGACACAGAACTCGAACACTTGTACGCGTGAACTGTGTCCAATATTTAATCCAGTACAATGCTCAGACATCAGATAATTCTAAAGCAACCATCTTTTCTCATAACGAGCATTTTGTTTCGGGGGAACTCCTCTAAGGGAAAGTTTTCCCTCCCTTTGCGAAGGGGCCCGTGAAGGTTGAGCGGGCTGCATAATTTCGCGAAATTTTACCGTGGAGGCGAAACTGGTTGGAGACGTCAGACGTGGTAGGACGCGAAGCGTGACTATAAGAAATTTTCCAGCCCCGTACACTTTGAGAATGAGCCGGTGAAAAGGCATCGCCGCCGACGTCCCGGTGGGTGGAAACTCGCGCTAGAACTTCGCGCGCTTCCAAGTCTTTTTCACGCATCACGTACGAAATTGACTGGAAGCGGGAAGTTAGTCGATACCTTTTGCTAGCTACATCAGCGCTGAAAAGCGTTGCCAATCTCGTTGCGCTGAAATTCTTTGGAAACAAATTCTCTCACATATATTTCAGCCTCGTTAAATAATCATCGACGTAGCCTTTTGATTTCCTGACTGCATGAAATGTTCAATCTTTTTCAAGTTTACTTTTTATTTCCGTCGACTGATAAATGCTAGCTAGCTATAGGAAATAGTGAAGGAAGCGAAAGATAAATTTCGCGGAAATAAACTCTCTCGTGCGCCCTAGTTTGTTCTTTCAATGCGCCGCGATATCACTTTCTAGCGTCACACTTATCTTGAGTGATATTTCACTGAACAATGTCTAGATCCCCCAGGAAACGGTCTAGGAAGCAATGCTCCCGCAAAAATAGCGCCTATCACTTTATCGTAGGCATACAGATTACGACTCGCGGCATTCGTTTCTCGAGTGTGCCTGACTGCATAGTTGTAGCACATCGTACTATTTAGAAATTAAGGATGTATTGGCTATACAGTCAATCCCAAAAATTTATGTACCTTAGAAAAACGCATTTCTTATAATTAAAAAGAAATCAGACGTCGGAAGAATAATGTTAATAATAAATAGCTACGTGCTAAAAAGTATAGAAG
>NW_017133085.1:118349-172996 GCF_001652005.2 Ceratina calcarata | reverse complement strand
CAAGAAAGGTCGTATGCAATTTTCCCGTAGATCCTACGGTTTGGAAGTTATTAGCAAAAAACGAAAATTTGGAAGAAATTGAAGGGGTACCCCTTGGAAAAATCTCGGAAAAATCGAAAATTTTTTTTTGTTGTTTATTATTAGCAGTGTTCTTCCGACGTCTGATTTCTTTTTAAAAAATGCGTTTCTAAAGTGCATAAACTTTTGGGATTGACTGTATAGCCAATACATCCTTAAGCTTTATCCAATTTCTTACAATTAAATATAATTGAAATTGAAGGAAACAATTTCCTTGCTAAAGTATTCGATCAATAAAAGGATAAAAAGTATTGTGGGTAAGAAAAAGACGTTTGCGCATTGGTAATAAAAATGTATTCATCAACTTCTAGTTTTAAAGATCATTAATACTAATTTGCAGTTCATGCAAAACGCTGCGTTCTCTGACGGTTATCATTATGCACGATATTTATTATTACTGACCGACGCTCATGCAGATGTATTAAAGGCGGCAATGTGTTTCTGTTGACAGTGAGTGCGAGTAGCTACATAGTGTCAGTGGTGCTCGTCCTGATTGTTGGAGCACTCGTGGGTGTCCTGGCGACGGTATCGCATCATCTTCACCATCGTCGACTGCTACACGACGAGCCGGCCTCCGCCTCGATCTTGGATCACCATCGGCATCATCATCACCACCATCATCATCACCGCGAGGAATTCCCGGCGTCGCACCAACGACGTCTCCTGCTGCAGGACTACCGTCATCCTGCCACACCGGTGAGTCAATCACTCGTTACCTCACTCATCTTTCTATATGATTACACATTATAGTGAGCAAAGATGGAAAAAAAATTACGTCAGACTGTTGTCAGACTGTTGCATTAGGTATTAGATATTACGATTAAAATGGTGACGACTAAGATTAGGTCACTTCTACAGATAAAAAAGTTTTATATGATCAAACCAAATTCGTGCGTTAACAATTCGTTTGCTTCATGTTAAATCATTCGGTCGATTGACACATCGGACCAGTTTTGCCCTTCTTTCCATACGGTTCGAAGAATCCGTCTCGACCGCGTTTTCCGCGTGCCTCGCATCAACTATTCGATCGCATACCCGATTCCCGATAACGCGTTCCATGCGTCTTTGGATTGCCGACATGCGACAGGCGATAACGATGGATACTGGAACGGTAGGGGAATGGGTTAGAGGTAAAAGAAGGAAATGCGATTTACCAGCCTGACGGAGGTGCTTGCGGACGGCGTCGTCGACCTTCGACGAGATTATTACGCGATTCGAGGAACATCGAAGGCTGTCTGGAAAAAAAGCTGGTGCTATCTAATCTCGGCCGGGATGGTAGCGCAGCTGCGCCTATCTAATCCACATGTTTTCCTCTCGTTCGGCCGTCTGGAAAACCAGACCACGGCTCTCGCGTTCACATTCCATCCTCCTACTCTTTTTATGTCTGTCTTTCTCTCTCTCTGTTTCTCTCCTCCTTTTCGCTTTCCCCGTTCAGTTTTTCCACCGACTCTTTGTTCTTTTTCCTCCTTTGTTCCCATTCAGACGCGACTTTCCTTCTTCAAGGTTTTCCTCGACGGAGCTTCTTCTTCCCCTTCATCTCGCGAGATTTATTTCTCAGCGAAGATCGTAATCAAAGGCTTCCAAATGGCTCTCATATTTCCCGAATCGCGTAATGAATTTTTGGGTGATATGTTTTTATCACTGCGATGCGTCATTCTGAGATTTCTTCCCATCCTGTTAATGGTAACGCGATCGAACTGTAGCCCCAAACAGTAAGTGTCAGGATATAATATATGTAATTTGATTCGTCTATCGTTCACACGTTTGATAAAATTTACCTCCAAGGATGAGTACTACAATTTTTCTCATCTTTCACCGCTCTTTTCTACTCCAACTAATGGTAAGATCGGACCTTGAAAGTGGTCGATACCTACCTCTTCTCGCTTTTTGTATTCGCCTGTTCTGCTCGCTCTCTACTTTGTTCCATCTTTTCAATCGACTTCCCGTCATCTGCTTTCTCCGAGACCCCGTGGTCCTTCGTAGCCGACGAGAGGAGGCGAAAACGGTTCTTCTTCTCGTCGCTTCCACAAAAGATTTATTTCCAGCAGACGCGACAAGAGCCTGATAACATCAGCCTTGAAAACACGGAACGATGAAGAGAGAAAGGGAAGCGGAAAGGCGAACGGATAGAGAGGGAAACGTCCCTGATTCGATTTGTCTCGCGCGGGTACGACGTGCTTATGGCCCTGACGTCGGACTTCCGGAACACGGGACGTATTGTTTGCCTCCCGAGGACGCCGCCGCCGCCGTCGTCGTCGCCGCGACGCTAGACGTTATCGATCCGTACCGTCGTCGGCGGCCGTGCTTACGCGCGCGAATCCTACCACCTAAATAGAAATCAGTCGATAAATTTTCGGACCCCCCTCCCAGCCCCCCGCGATAGGCAAATGACCAGTAGCCTGGTGCTTAAGCCTTGTCCATCTGACAAATTACGGAAGCACGTAACGAGTGAATTTACACGCGTGGGAACTCCTTCGATGATATAAACTCTGGTCCCTATTACATTCAATATCTCGATTTTGAAAGAAGTTCATTCAAGTTTAGAATATTTACATTTTTTAGTGAGTGCATCATCATTCTAGATGTCAGAATACGTAAAATTCACACATCCGGAAGACAAATATTTATTCCATGGGATTATTGAAAATTCCGGTCTGGAATACTCCACTTAGTCCACGTAAAGAAACTCCCTCGAACTTGGGTCTCCGACTATAATTCGACAATTATCCCGGGAGCGAGAAGAAAAGCATAGAAAAGCAGATCCCTCTTTCGTGGAAAAACAATTCACTTTTCTTTATTTTTCCACGGGCGTGTACACACAGTGCCGCGACACGGTTCCGCAAGACGACAGGGGTAGCAGCGGAAATGCAAGCCGAGAGGGGTGGTTCGCGACGAGGAGCTTGAACCGGGCGGGCTACGGTGTTGCAACTTGAGCAGACCCGGCGAGGGTAGAGGAAGGGTGACGCCAGTTCGTGATCTAATTTGCAATGCAATCTGGAATAACAATGGTTGCGAAACCAGTGGGTGGACCTGACAGTTTCGACGAGCCCGCAGCTGCCAAGTTCCTCGAACGATGTGCTTGCTCTCGGGATTGATCTTTCGAACCGAGATTGTCGATGTCTTACAAAAAAGAATACTCTGACGTATTGTAATTGCAAAGTTAACTAAACATCGCCAATGTACATACGCGTTCAAACGTCATACGACACATAGAATATATTGGTAGACAAATTCAGATGAGAACTGGATTCTTTATTGATTTTGTACTTATCAGAAACAGGCGATCGTTACATAGAAGTGATTGTACTCGACATTGAGAGTAGACACGACTAAAATAGAAACTGAGTCGCCGAACTATCAGTCAAGGCACGGAAACGTTCACTTTTGCTTTCACGCGATGAAAGGGGACCGGGGCAGGCACACACGTCTCACTGGAATAGCGAGACTTTTCCTGAGTAGTCCCGTTCGCCCAAGAGAAAGCGAATCGTTCGTAATCGATATCGTTCGACGGAAACGCATCGAAGTGATGACTTTACTCGTTCGCCCTGCGAATTCGCGAGGGCCGCCTGGGCTTAAGGGTTCGTACGTACGTGTGTTTCTGAGTATCGGTTGCGCGTGTACTTGGAAAATGGAATTTTCCGAGTGTTCGTCTCGCACGTGACCCGAATTCACTGGGATCCCTTGTTTCCTCGTTTCGCGGGAAGAGATACTCGACACGAGAAAGTGAAAGGTCGGATTTCTTCAGTGGCTCGCAAAGAAATCGGAAATTGCTCTTTGTGCTCTTACCACAATTTTGTTCTATTTTTTTACGTGGATAAATGAGTTTGATATTTCAGTGGAATATAATTTCTCGTTTGCGAGGTTGTTAAACGTCGCCTTGTCGGGAAATATTATATTTTTTAGTCGCGGTATAATTTAATCTTAATAGATCTCGCATCAACTCTGGAATCATTTTCAAAAGCCCGTTTCTCGCAATCCGAGCTTCCTCCGGCTGCTTATCCCGTACGCCGGACAATCGATGATTTATACGGCCGAGTAAATCTGGGCTGGGTCGTGCAGCCAGTAATTAAATTTGATTTACGAATAAATAATCGATGTAACCGCGTACCGATGATTAATGAGCAATATTAATACGCGTTCTTAATTGACCCGATTTAATTCCACGTTACGCGTTCGCTTGTACAAAGTAAACGCGCGCACGCACACCTACGCGTTGATATCCCGTTGAACGAAACAGCCGAATATTCAGCCAGCGAACGAGAAGAGAAAAAATTACAGAAAGGGAGAGAAAAAAGACCGAGGCGAGAGGAAGGGTGAGAGAGAACTCGAAATGGCTTCCAATTATCCGGCGCGTAACGATATCGCCGATAAAAAAGGCGTGTCGCGACAAGTAATGACCGTCGAGCGAATTTTTCTGGCGACGCGCCTTCGTTCCGTGCGTTCCTTTTGGACGCGACGCGTCGCGGTGCCCCTTAACCCCTAAAACCATTTAACCCGTAATCTACGCGTTGCTCTTGCCCAGGACCCGCAGGACTGGTTTTACACGGTCCCGATGGGGCGTCGTGCTACGTCGCGCCGGGTGGACTAGTTCCATAACCACGAAACTTCTGGTAAACCGAGACCCGTGACCCGCCGAAAACGCTGATAAACTGTGGATCTCGGGAAGGAGACTCTGCATTAGTATTATATCAATGGTAAATGTGTACCACGAATGTGAGTGGAGTAGTTAAAAATCGGTATACGTTTAGCTTTTTCTATCAGTGTTTCGTTTATCTTATGAATCTTGGTTCATGAAACTCTTTATGTAATGCCTATCTATTTAATATAATTCGCGATTGGAACGAGAAACAGGAAAAGCAAATACATCTTGGAAAACAACTAGGGAGTATTAATACTATTAAAAGATGATTCCGGATGTTTTCATAGATTTGCTACTCTTTCATTATTCTTACATGAATTAAATTGTAGAGAAGTTGAGTTTATAGTTAATGGTAATCCTTTGCACAAACTTGAACAAGTGTATGTACGTGAACTCTAGATCCTCCACCCGACCTTCCCGATCCAAGATGGCTTCCACTACGGATGCCTGCGGGGGCAGGTGAGCAGGAGTAAATATTATGTCTAGTGCTATAGCTGGAGTCTCTGGTTACGACAAACTGCGATTGTTTTTCTTCTACCTGCTTTTCTTCTCGTCTATACTCGAGTACTGTAAAGTTGCGTACAGACTGGGATTCAATCGCCGGAATTACTCTCTTAGCAATCAAATAACTGATCGATTTACAAAAATTGATTAACAGGTAATATAGTGACAATCTTTTATTACCATGAGGGTATTGAGATACAGATTCATTTTTGCGACATGTGTTATTATATATTTAGTTATTTTAGCTTATTCCGATTTGTACACAACTTAATGTTGTTGCGACGTGGAATTTTATTTCGCGATTCATCAATTGATCGATCGATCGATCACATTTTTTACTTGAGCTGATAAAAAGAATTTAATTCCAGGATTGCGTTTCATATGTATACGCTTAAAATGATCATGCGATGTTGTTTTTACAGTAATTTAGAATATTGCATAAAAGGAAAGAGATCGATCTCGAATTAAAGAATATATTCCAATTTCTCGCCAGTTCTTAGACGTACGGAAAGTATTTCTGAAGTTATATGAAAAAGTACTTTCCCAATCCAGCCGAATCCTCCGTAACCGCTATTTCAACTTTTCCGCGAGGCTTCAACCGCACACTTTCGGGCCAGGTGGCTGTCAGCCCAGTCTGTTTACGATTCCTCTCGACGCGCTCAGATTTTTCTCGTTTCACGGTAGCTACGTACCGCGCGGCGCGTCAACTCGCGGACCGTCGATCACGATTCCGCGAGTCGCGTCGCACAAGGATGAAGTTTTCCCTCTCCGGGGGCTTTTTCTCGTCCACGTCGCAGATCGCGATGTTCTTGCGAATAATAATACCGTCGGTGCTCTACACAGCGCGGTGAAAAAAAAAACAGACGTGAGAGAGAAAGAGTCACGTAGGTACGGCGGTTTCTCGTCTCACCTTTGAAAGAATCTTCCTTGTAGTCGCGACTACGTGGCGTCGTCGTCTAGCGAAACGCGTTTTTACACAGATTCCCGCGAACCGAGTTTTCTCTTCAGCCGTTCTCGAGCCCCGTTGCCCGACGTCTCCTTCCGCGTAGACAAACCCCGGAGCACCCAACGCTCCTTCGTCCCTTTTCTCTAACCCCGCGGCTACCGTGAACTCCTTTCTGGCCCATTGTCCCGGTCCATTCAACGATAAGATTTTCTTACGGGGCTTTTCCGCCTCGTCCTTTTCAATGGCTCTCGCATCCATCCGCGAAATACCCGGTCGAGAACCTGTGCTCCTCTCAGACTGCGTCCAGGCCGGATTCACGCGTCTACCTTTTCTCCAGGAAAACGAGAAATTGTTGAACTCTAGAAACGACCGTCGTCAAATACGAGTGTGTATTGTCGTGAACGATTTTATTCACTCTTTTCAAACTGAAATTTTAGATATTTTTAATATGATATTCTTGTACAAAATAGACGAATATAATATTAAAAATATCTAACATTTTACTCCCATCACGTGTTGCGAAAAAAGAAGTTGGGCATGCCGTTCCCAAATATTGTCATATCGTTCTTTTCGCGATTAAATTGCTGTTCCTCGGCGTACACTGGAAGAACCGGTTGCCTCTATGTTTGAGTTACTCATCGATTAGCGAACCCTGGTTCATCTCGTCTCGCCGCCGTCGACGTTGCGACGCGACGCGGCGGCACTCGCCTCACGGTCCGCGTTAATTTGCACGTGACGAGATTCGAGAAGCGCATCCCACGATGCTATCTGAAGATGTTTTCGCGCTCGTGCACCTGGCGTTCCCGCGTTTCGCGGAAGAACCCGCTTGTTTAACCGGGGGGGCGGGAGGGGGGTCGAGACGTCGCTTTCAGTTTTATCTCGCAAGCTCGGCTCCGCTTTACACGCGTGCGTTACTCGGCGCGAATGCTCGGCGAATTATCTTGGGTACAACGTTTTTTGTTGTCAGAATCGTGGCCGGTTTTCTAAATCGTTTTTACCACATCGATGACCACAAACAGTCTCCCGCGTCTCACGTTTGACTGTCATGCCAAAACGAAGAAGTAACGCTGATTCGAACGTCTTCTGTTTATGAATAACGTTCGATTAAAGCTCCGTTTTTCACAAATGAAAAACTGAAAAATCATTACGAATCATAACAGAGAATCATTTTGGCACGACCCATTCTCATGACACACAGTCGTTTATCGCGGATCATTAGCACAACTCGTCGTAACAAATCAATTCTCCGGCAAGGGAGCCAATCCCGGCGCGCGATTCGAGCTTGTGCCGTTTCATTTCTCACGTCAGTTCCGCCAATCGTGCCTTGGACGATGATCTTGCTGATGGATGGATGCCATAAGCACTCCTTCACTGCTGAGTACATATGTAATAATCGCACCAAGTTGAGTGCGAAAAAATACTTACGTATGTAGATCATGAAAAAGCGCATATAACTTTTAACTAGCGCGATAAAACTCTTGAAAGCTCTCGAGCCACGTGCACAGTGGATTTAATATTTGAGATATATAGAAATAAAGAATGACAAAACATCTGCAGTACACCGGACACTTTCTCGGTCTACTCGCCTTAAAACAACAAAGGGTATACTTCTAGTCGCAAGTAAAACTTTCCCAGTTGTAGGTAAGCATCGTCGACGTTGTCTATTTTGAGTTCCGCGGCACGCTAATAGTTCGTCGTAACACGCGTTCACCGTAATCGTGCACTTTCCAAGAACAATTCGCGCGCACTCGCCGGGAAGAGAACAACGGGTTCGTCGGAAGCGAACCCATCCCACGGAAATCGTGTGTTCACGGGATTCGACGCGACGCGACGTGGTGCATCGCGTTAAGTGCAAAGAGAAGCAATGACCTGATTTGAAATTTATTACGTTTGGACGGCGTCCAAGTGCGGCGGTGCATCGACGTTTCGGCTCCGGCTGCCAAAAGCGAACGCGGGCCGGACCGCCGCAGCGAATGCACCGGGCAAGCAGCAACGATCCGTGGAAATAAAAAAGATCGGAAACGAGAAAAACGTCGAGGACGCGACTTCTCCGCGTGCTCACTTTCGTTCCTCGAATTCTTTCGCGCGTCATCCCAACGCTGATTCGACCCGGCGCGACGGTACGAGACGCGAAACATACACGAATCTCGATGTTTTTCCGAGTATGAGCATGCGGGGTTTTTTGTTTAAACGCGTTTTCATGCAATAGGGTTCCAGCAAAGGAGGATTGTAACAAACTGAATTGATTAAAACAAACTGAAATTCTGGATTTCGTTTAAGTGTCTTCGTTTTATTCCCAAAAATGTTTTTACATTATTAATAAAAAAGTAAGAGACGAAAGAAAGGAATGTTCCTCGGCATGAAGGAACTCAGAGAATTGTAGATATGTATTTTCTCTTATCTCGTGGCGACTTATCCATCGGAGCGTGACTTTTGCTAAGTAGCCTTGGAGCTAGTAGTCGACGCGGATTACCGATTGATCGGTCTCGTCGTCGTTACTTACTTGTCCCTTGATTTCGCGGTCTCGCGGTGCGGCTCAAGGAGAAACTTCGGGATGAGCCAGCGGTGAAATCAAGTTTGCCCGATCGGAATGTGACGTTAAGTGGGAAAACGCGATAGGATTGCGGGCGGATCCGACGTTGGAATGGCTTCTGGCAGGTTCTAATTCGTCAGAGGCAGAGACAAAGTTAACGAGAGAGATTGTGCCCTGGGTGTTGACCGAGGGAATTATAGGATTTCCCGTGGTTATTACAGCTGACGATTACGGCTGTAACCCTAGATAAAAATATCTTGTGCCCGTGATGCGTTTTTGTGACAGCCGAACATTGATAAATCATTGATTGGTAAAACGATTACCAAATTCGGTATTGCAAGGAAAACTAGTAAGAAGATTATAACAAAGTTCTTTAGCAAAAGTTAGATTCTTTGTTGCACAATTTCAAGACTCATTCAGAATATGAAATGTGAGACCGTAAGAAATCCTGGTGTTCCATATCGTTAAAAAGATGCCTGATGCTTGTCGCTCCACCCACGACTCGCACTACAGAGTAGACTCGGTAGACTATATCCGTCGGTTTCTACCCCGAGGGCACCGTCCCACTTTCAGCACGAGCACGTTCCATTAGCAAGAAAAGGGTGTTACGATAGTCGCGAGCGGGATACGTGCCTCGAGATTCGGGTCACCGTCGAGACACGATTTACCTGGCCGTTCACCGGGTCGTACGCCCGTTTCGAAGCAGGACACGCGTCGCGCCGCTCGATGAACGGCCGATGATCGCCTTACGTCAGACGTAGCCGTCGCGATGATGAGAGTCAGTTCGAGTGGTGATGTCATTGGGACGCTCCCAGGTTAACGCAAACGCGACGCTGCGCGACGCCCCGCGGTTGTCTTTATTGCTTTTTCCGGAAATATACTTCGTCTAGACGGAAAGTATCGCGTACACGTCCTTGTGAATCATCTGGCCGAGGCGAGCTTCCATGGGTTGGGATCACTTCGCATTGTAATTCACAGCGCTCGCTCTCGTGGTCACGGATGAAATTGCCCTATCCCTCTTCACAGGAAATATTTAGAAGTTTGTTAGTTTTATACTTTACGTGCGAGCGCGGCGGAAGTTATTTGAGAAAGAGAAAAATGGGAAGGAATAAAAAGATGGAGGGTGACTCAAAGGACAGAACTTTGTAAGAGTGGGTTGGATTATCCTGTAGGGAGAATTTAAGAAAATAGTCTCGTCTTTATACAATCAAATGATCAAGGAGAAAGTAAAATGAAGAAAACTTGTAAGAAATAGTAGATGGTAAATAGTACCAAAAATAGATCAATCATCGCATTCGTGTACGCTAGGAATTCGAAACGAGGAACATGAATTGCAGCGTCAAAATAAACATAGGTCCGATCCAGTATCTACATGCGGGGCAATAAACCGAGTTTCCCAGTTGGCGAGCTACGGAATTTTCTAAGCTAACGACCCTCGGTTCATTCAACTCTTTACCTCTCGCGAAATAATCTCCTCCTTATCTGCTCATTCCTAAATCGAACCATACTCATACGGAGCAGTGCGCGCCAACGTCGGATTCTGTGGATATAGTGTACACACGTACTGGATACCTGTAGAGACACGGTAGGTGCTTTTGAAATTGTCGGTACGTCGGGAGGCGGAAATCGCAGACACAAAATTCCCGGAACTATTTGCTCGGCAGCAGCAGCATCCGGCTCGTAACCGCAGTAAAAGTACTTCCCCTCTGCAGTCGGTTGCTCGCCCTCCGCGGAAGTTAAAGCGATCGTTGGAAAAGACGACTCGGACCGCGGCGAGAGCTCTGTAATCGAGTTCCTGGTGCGTGTTCCGGCCGAGCTCTCGCAGCTAGCTCCCGGGATCGATTCCAGGATTCCGGGCACCGCGAGCTCGAGGTATCAGCATTTTCCACCTCGCTGCCACTCCCTTTCCCTTTCCCTTTCCCTTTACCATTGAAACCCGAACCCGCTAGAAAGCGGCTGGGAATCTTACGGATGATCCTGATTTAAAAGCTTTCGGGGACTCTTTGAATCGCTCGTAAATTTCTTGCCGATGTATCGACTCCCGAACGCGTGCACCCTTCACTCGGGTAGGGGAGGTGTTACGTTCGCGGGGAAACCTCGTTACTCGACGAGCTGACGGGTAGATGAAGAACGTCTTTCTTAGAGGCGCCAGGCCAATCTTCGTTAACTTCGTTTCCGCCGATCTCGTTTGGATTAAGAACAGCGGCGCATGGTGGGACAATCGGTCGATGGGGGAACACGATTGATAAGATCGCGTGTTGTCGCCGACTGGGAGACAAATTGGGCTATGACTGAAAGATTTGTGTTTAGAATAGATTCGCGCCGGGACGACGGTGGCTGCCACGATATCTATGGCCGTATTTGGTTGCTGAATAGAAAGAAAAAGGGGCGACGGCGGCATGACAAATGTCCATTCATAAATTCGCTGTTCTCGAAAATCAGACTGTACGGCATTCGAGTTCGATGAGTTATGTTAGCAGGTAGAGCTAGCTGCTAGAAGCGATACAAGAAACGCAAGAAAATACTTCGTGATCGTACGTGTGGAAATATACGAATAGAAACGAAAACACATGCGAAAAGAGGATATAAATCTAAAATGGAATTAATTTGATACTTTACTTTGATGAGTGAATGTAGTGCAGATTTAAGGATGTATTAGCATTGTTCTTCCGACGTCTGATTTCTTTTTAATTATAGAAAATGCGTTTTTCTAAGGTACATAAACTTTTGGGATTGACTGTATAGCCAGTACATCCTTAAGATTGGATAGGCTCGATGTAGGAGAACGAGACTGACTCTGGTCAGACATCTGGATCTACTTCTCAGACTACTGGTCTTGTATGTATGTACTTCAACTTGGATTCCCAGAGCACCGACTCGGTCCAAAAACAAGACGTACTACGCAAATAAATACCGAACATCCCTCGAGTTTCCTTCCCAGCAAACCACAACAGCCGCAGGATCGTTTTACAGTCCTGGTCTACGGAATAATTTGAAAAAATATACGAGCTAACTTAGCGTGGTGTTCGGCTTGCGTCTCGGTCCCCGGAGATCACATTTTCTCCCTGAGTCCGATTTAAATAAAACTGCCCCCGAGGCACTATTCTCCTCCACCTCTTCGTCTACTCTCTTGTTTTACATTTCGCGTCCTTACTCACAGTTCTTCCAGTTAGTCTGGTAATCACATTTAAATCAAAATCAAATATCAATTGATGTTAATTATTATCTATAATTTTTAATACTTCTGTACTTCTTAATACATATAATAGATTACTCGATATCATCAGTTTGGTAGTAATCGTATTAATTAAACATAATTAGTTGCCGATTTAAATCGCGTTACAAATCGGATTTCCTTCTAATGACCGGAAGAAGAACCGCAAACCGGTCTCTGGTTAACGAAGTTAGCGAAATCGCAGTGAGGACAATTTCAACGCGCGAAGCAAAGTACGCGGAGATTCAATTACAGGCGTCCAGTCATCCGGCGAAACGTCTGGCGCCAGGGTGTGTGTACACCGATTGCATCCCCTGACGCGTCGCGCCATTGTCGAAGATTCCCGACCGTATCGCTCAGCAATCGAACCCCAGAATTACTACCGCCGCTTTGGTCTCGCCGTCGCCGTTGCGCGAAAGGGGGCAGTTTTAGGGTGACACATGAAACTGACACGAGATACTCGAGTTGTCTTCGGTTATTATTATTTTCGCAAACCACTTAAAAAATTTTTAAATTGTCGCTGTACGTGCGGAAAGTGTAAAGAGCAATCAGCCTTTCTTAAAAGCATGTATTTGTCAAACACATTCGAAGATAAGATATTGGCAACGCTATACTTTAAAAAATTGAAATTAGTATGTATGTACACTGTGCTGTGTTTGTACAATTTTTCAAACTATCCAGAAGTTTTTTGCGGTATCAGCTTCAAGGATAAACTTCGTACACGTGGATAGGCGTGTGTATATCTCGTCAAAGGGGTCAAGGAATTTGATGAGCTGAGATAGGGCTCCGGCGGGGTATTTAAAATTTCGTGCATCCTTTAACAAGATTCTCTTCTCGTTGGTTTATGGAGAACGTGGAATTTCCATACACGATGGGAAACTATTTCTCCACACCGCTCTGGTCACGCGGCTGGCATCAACCGCCGCGGAATATTTCATAATGGTTGGTGAATGGGACGCGCCAAATATCCCCCTAACAGAGTATAATATGGGGTAGGGATCACGTCTGATGTATCGACTGCCGGCTGCCAGATTCCCCTCTCGATTTTCTCGTTTCGACCCTGACCCAACGACCCCTTCCTCTCTGGGTGCGAACGATATCTCTATTTACCCTAATGACTTTATCGTCGAAGTACGATCAATCATTAGGTTTTAAATTCCTTCAGAGATGAAGTAGATTAGATGTTTTCGTGTCTTCTTAAATTAAATTTTGAGACAGATTCTTGGCGTGCACTGTCGCTTCTTACTTGCTAATAGTTCGTTCAGTATTCCTACAAATTACCGCTGTAAATGTGATTTACTCGGTTGACGTTAAAAAGCAGACGAGTTTAATTTCCAATCGGAGACTGACACACAGCTAGTTTCTACACGTGTCAACGATTATCCCCCGGCATCGTCGTCGTCGTCGTCGTCGTCGTCGTGTCTCATAAGGAGGTCCAACGAGAAAAACTCGATCCGTTTTCGAAAGGTTTCCCCCTACGGATTTCTTTCGTCCGAAGACTTTTCGTCCTCCTTACGTCTGGATAACGAGCGACCGATAAGACGACGACGAACCGTCCCTTTGTCAGCACCCGTCGAATTCTTCCCCTTTTCCTCCAGGATAGACGGTGGATTTCTCGGGGATCTTCCCGGAATTCACGCGGCTACGGGTTTCTTTCGAGCCGGTAGACGCGTCTTAATCCGAGACGACCGGCCTCCCTGCCTGACGAGAGAGACGGGTTTTCTCCAATCGATTGTCGCGACTGGTTTTTTGTACGCTCCGCGTCGCCTAGCGTCGTCGCAGTGAGACGCGCTTAAATTGGCCGCGTGTAACGTGGCCGAACAATGGTTACGTTTTGTGTATCAGCATATTGATCGTTTTGTGGGACGTAACCGGCTACTTTACGAGTCATTCTAATTATTCCTACCCTGTTTCATAGCTATAAATATCATCTGAATTTTTAAAAATATTCCTATTCAGAAATAATTATGTTTATTATGTATAAACATATTTTACAATTGGTATTATGGCTTCGTATTTAGTTTGTTAATTATCTAGCGCGTATTAATTTCTTATAGTATCCCATAATCAGTGACTGGTTCGGAAGTAGTTCTTGAAGTACCGTAAAGTACACATTTTATAAATAATCGTTAACTATTTGGTGAGTCATAACAAACTTACATCGCAGGTTAATTTCTGGGTCACCTTAAATTGCTTCGCCGGCCATCATAAACAGCTTCATAAATCATCGAGCTGTTTTGCAAGTCATTAAAGACAGTTCTGTGGGTCACCGTTAGCTACTCCTTTCGTTAGTCATCCGACAGTCCGACGCTTACCTAACGGAAGTATCTATTTAATTTACCATACCACCGAAGAGCAACCCCGGAATCTATTATTCTTCCGAAAGTCCGCGTTTGCCTGTAGAAAACGTGTTCGAAATATTCCGTGAGGGACGTACTCGTCACACGACAAAAGTATGATGAATATTTACGTGAAATTCTACAGTCCAATCGAATGATTTATAACTCGCGTCGGCGAGAGTTATTTTCGGCCACGTACTACGTTTATTTCGAGTGTTGTAAATTTCAAAGCGAACCACGAATCAGAAGCGCGACACGGACCAGAAGAAAAGAAAACGAAGACGAAGATTGATCGACGAACGGAGGAGAGCGAATCCAGTCTCGATCGGGGACGACCTTGATCGTCGAACGTCTACCGAATAATCTTGACTTACATAAATTAATTAATAAACCAGCCGGCGCTGCTTGATAGATGACGATCGATCGTCGCGTCGCCCTTTCGTCTCTCCGTCTTTTCGCCGACGAATTCAAGACCGTACGCGCGTGTTACGACGTCGATAAAAACGAAACGAACGAAAGCAAAAAGCGTGTTGTGCAGACTCTACGAAACTAGTTTGCATAAATGGCTAGCCTCGATTAGATAGCGAATTACGTGGACGTGTTTGTCGAAGCCAACACTCTTATCTGGCCGACTCCGACATCCGTCGCTCGGTTCCGTGCTTAGCTTTTTTCCACGATTTCTTTACCGTCGTCCCGAGTGAAAAATAAATTGAGTCGTCTCGCCGAGACGCATTGACGTCTCACCGAGTTGCCGCGATTTTATAGTACGGCGCCTTCGAGGAATCTTCAAGTAGTCTTCCTACCTTTTATTCATATCGTTTCGCGAAATAGCTTTGTAACACAATTCTTTTTATTAATAAGAACAAATTATAGTTTCTCTTTTTTATAAAATTTTCAATGGTCTTAACAGACATAGGCTTTAAATACAAATCTCTTCGCAAGAAATAGTTCCTTAAAATTGCCACAATTTCTTCATTCAAAATTTTGCCCGCCAATAACTAAAAATAACTTCCATCGAAACGTCGCGGTAAATTATTTCAGGCCATGGTATACACCGAACGATGGAGAAGCCAACCATAATCGATCATCGAGGGTTGGCCGAAAATTAGGTTATTCGGCCGTGGCGGTGGAACTCGGAGAAGCGGCGGGGTCACGGGGGATCGACCCTCGTAATCGTTGGACGTACCGGTGAATTTTTCAACCCCCATAAAAGATTCGTGTCTGGGGGGCAGCGGTGAGTTCGTGTCCGACGCGGGCGTGGTTGGCGTACCGGAACTCGACCAGACGAGTTCGCGATTCGCCGGGCCCTGTCCGACGGAAATTTACGTTCCAGTTCCCGGGCTAAAAGCCACGATAAGCGATAGGAGGAGACGGGCCGCGGAGATTACGCGCGTTAAGAATTCAGCTCGTATCGGTCTCTACGCCGCCGCACCGTACCGACCTCTCACGCTCTCCACGATGCTTTATTTAATCATCAAACTCTCCCGAACTATTAGACGAATTGTATCGATTTTTTATTGATTGTTATGAAGGGACTATTTATGTAGCTTTCCAAGAGCTCTCTAGTAGTATGAGAAATCGATTTAAATGTTTAAAGCTCACTTATGATTATTATCATCAGCAGATTTTTATTGTACTATTTAATTTATTGAATCATTGAAACGTATTAGTCCTTTTTTCAAGCGATCTTTGGGATATTTAAGCGAGGATTTCGAAAATTTATTCGAGTCCGACGCAATTAAATCCGACGAGGCACACATCAATATGTATGAAGAGCGGTGGCAATGAATCCCTTAAAAACGAAATCTGTTTGCACACAATGCACTCACCTTCATTCGCAGCGATTCTCCACAGTTCCTGACAAAACAACCGGAAACACTCGAGGCGGCTAAATGAGTCATCGCATCTCTTTTGTCAGTGAAATTAAGTAAGAACGTGTACGCGTCTGGCCAGGTTAGAGGGGAACACGTCGGCGCGCGAGGCTCATACAAAGTTAAAAAATTACATCCTCCTCAGCGGTTGATGTAAAGCGCATATTCATAATTCTGGGTTCTATTTTTTTTTCCTGTCTTCCATGAATCCTCGACGTGAAATTATGAACTTCCATGGAAACAGTTTGAAATCGTTATTGAGCAATAAACGAGCTATTACCGGTTCATTTAGAATCTTGGAACAATACGAGGGTACTGTAGCTTCATTAGAATCAGTGTTTAATAGCACATGTACAGCAATCATATTGCTTTATGACTTTAATATCATTTTTAATACCTGTTATACGTCACACAATTTACCTTAATTGTATTTAACGATGCTTTTATAAAAGCTCATCTTCCGAAAATTAAAATAATTTCAAAATATCGACGTACGTAGACAAATGTCTATTAAAAGATTTTTGTTCGTGTCAACTGCTATTATTAGACCTAGAGTCTGTTAGTCAGTTAATGAGCCATCGCTTGATAAGTACATCGCATCGTCTTCTTAGCATTGGTCACGCTGTCTTTGTATCACGTTCAAATCGTCATTCCGACACGTAGCCTGGTCGAATAAGTCTCGCGGTATTAATATGTATATCGCACAAGCTAACAGTACATTACAATTAATACGAGTCCGCTCAATTATCGTCATAGTTCGTAACCAGCCGCTGTAAATACTAGCGATGTCGGTACAAGGATAAGAAGCTACCTCACGAGCGTTTAAGCAGAGGGAGGGTAAGGAAAGGGGTGGCCCAGGCAGGAAATTAACTCGAATTTTCGCGCGGTCGGGATACTCGCCGGTCGGACGAGCGTTGCATGGCCGCTGTGAGAAGGCCGATGCGGTCGGAGTAGACCGCAGACCGCGTCTGCGGTCTTTCCGCTTGCCGTTCCGCTACTTTTTGGACTTTCCTGGCAACAAGCGCGATTATCGATCCCCGTAGGTCACCGCGCGGTTCTGCGTCTGGATGCCTGAATTCAGTTCCTCACCGCAGAACTCAGTCGAGCCGATAGTCTTCTACTTTAAAATCGAACTTCCCAGATTTTCAATGAGTCATCTACTTCTCTATGACACCGTTATAGGTACTGCTATTACCTTCAGGAAAGGTCGTACACAATTTGTTTCTACCTCGAATAATTTAGGGCTAATCGATTAATTAGTCTGTTCGTCGTGAATTATTTCTTAACGAATGGAGTTAAGAGGAAATTTGATAGGCCCTTTCTTGTATCTGGCAACTATAGTTACATACCAATAACAACTGAGTCTGTTTAACTCACGATCTTATAATGTATAAGATTTTTCTTGTTTTATCTTTCAAATAAGACCCCGCGTACAACTAACAACATGGTAAATCTGTTGGTCATGAGATCATACGAGCCGACGTCGTGAATGATTCTACTGTTCTTTCTTATACTGTGCCTACGATGTATTAAAATCGAACATATTGTGTACATACTCACAAATTTTACTGGCCTTTCTCATCAACTTAAGAATCGCTTTGAATAAAATGACGGAGACCTCGTGCAATGAATTATAAAATTCCTAAAAATTGGAGAGACGGAAATCTTGCGACGATTGCGTCGTTGATTCCTGAAACGGTTTCGCGTAACGAATCGATCAGTCGTGGTGGTCCCCGGAAATCGTGCGACCACGTTCTTGAAAAGTGTACCGGCGGAAGGTTAAGCCTGTCAATGACGGCCAAGTGAAAGTTGGACGTCTAGACGTATTTATTTCTAGAGCGACGGACGCGGCGGATTTTATTCCTGTCACAGAGACACACTGTGGCCAGTCTGATTGACGTAGGTGTTGCACCGATTTCCGTCTAAAAATAGGCTGTGCCTCTATATGGAACGCGCGGGAAACGTTCGGCGCGTGGCATCGCTCCATTTACGCTCGCGGACCAATTGGCAACGAGACTGAGAGCCGACACCACGTACAATGTACCAAACAAATTGGACTGTTGCACAGTGCTCGCTACGATACTTAAGACTTGCATCTTATAGAGCGATCCTAAATCTTTGTCATAAATTATCGGTGCTTCATCCACCTCCTACGCACAGTGCAGAAATCATGCAGAGCCACTGTGGAACCTGGTTCGTCAATTTTCACACAAGCTGTACGCGAGGCGTCGTTGCAGTTCAAATATTGACTAACACGTGGAACAGACCAGACTCACAACTCGTTTTGCAGCCACTCCACCTCGACGATTCTTTCCGCGTACATCCATTTTACAAATGATCACGAACCCGTCTAACTAACCTATCCAAGAATTACCATCGCGTACAAACAGTTCAAAAAGATCAGATCAGACACGTGACTTGGTATCATAAAACGTTCAAATTTTTTTAATGTCGGAGAGAGAGTCATTCGACTCTTCTCCTCACGGATGACAGCTAGAGGCATGAGTCTTGTTACAACAGCGGCTCGCGACAGAGGTGAAAGTCGGGACATCGTCGTCTAGACGTGTTTACCCGCGGCGAGGCGCAATCGTGGCTGCATTGCGACAACCTCGGGATGGACGAGAGCCGGCCTCCTCGTAAGTAACCGGCCACTCGAGCGTGTTTTCTGCAGCTCGCCGAGGACATTGTGTAGCCACAGCCGCAGAGCACGGTACGTGTCTCGCACGCGTAACACGCGCGACGCGCGCTTTCCAAATTGCGCCGCGATTTCCCGAGAAATCGAGAACCGCCTTCGGCCTGCCAGTCACGTCCGCGAGACGTATATATAAGACCGTTTCTTTATTGCTCACCCCCTCGTCGGCGTTTTGACACCCTCGCGGCCGTCGTTCGACCACCCCGATCGAAGGTGAAATTTCAGCCGAAATTGTTAGACAAAATCGTATTGAATTTGACAGACGTTAATCCAATGGTGGAATTATTGAAATTGCTGAAGTGTGTATCGGACGGGAGCAATTCTGTAAACTCCTCCAGCCTGTAACGCTTGTTGAGAGAGTGCGCAGGGGTTAAATACTCGCATTGTCACGAGATTGAATGACAAAAAAGCAGACCGGACCACCTATAGCTCGTCATTCACGTCCCCTTCCGTTGTCCGAAAACCATAAACCAATTCGTGAGGCAGCGGCCGGCATACCAAATACAGTCGCGCGTGAGTGAGAGACGATTCGAGACGAGAGCATCGCGTCGAGGTGCGAAGAGGCCGGGTGTCCGTGAAATTGGCCATCTCTTCGGGAGCGGCAGAAAATGCGTCTGGTCTCGGGGAACTGGTCCGACCTCTGGAGGGTCGTACGCCGGCCTTTCTCCTGCCAGGGAAGGGCGGCTGCTGAAACCGGTCGAAAAACACCGCGACGACACTTTTCACTGGAAGCTTTCGAGCGAGCGAACGCGCGCGTGGCATTTTTTATGCCCGGGAGACCCCGGGGGCCCGGGCAACCTCGACCCAGTCCCTGACGAGGCCGCGACCCGCAACGCGGCGTAACCGGGTTTCAGCCTCGACCTCCTCCGCGGTTGGTGCCTCCACAATGGCCTTTTCGAGTAGACGACGCGACCGCCGTCGCCGGTCTACCGCAAACGAGACGAATCTGCATACCGAGCCTGTAGAGCTCATACTTACTCCTCGTAGGACGACCTGTCGTTTGACCGGCTACTTCCATCCCTGGGAGGGAAAAAGGGCTCGCGTGGCGTTTACGCGTACCTTCCTACGTTGCATGTGTAAGACGTTCCCTACTGGTGGTTGGCTTAATCGATGGCATATGCAAGTTGATGGACGATAGAGGATTCTTGATATACTCACTTACTTCGGAGTATAAATTATGATTTTATAGTAATATTCAATTAGGAAGTAGGTATTAATATATTTTTTTGCTTGCAAATTGGAAAATGAATTTCCAAGATAAAACAAGAAGCAATTACGAGCACATTCATTTTACCTAACCGTGCGTCTCCCAAATTAATCCCGCGTAACTCGCAAGGATCCCACCGTGACAAAAATTATCACTCCGCGTGGAGCTTGGAATCCCGAGTAATCTGTACCTAGGCACGAGTTTCACGTATTTATAAAAATCTTGGCGTCTAGTCGGGTAGAGTAAGCCCCGTGACGGCCACCTATGGAAGATTTTTTAGGACTACCGTGGACAGTTCCCGCTCGGAGGAAGATGAAAAATTCCATACATTCGTGAAAAGCCGTCCCGTGATTTCCCTTGTGTTACGCAATATCGTTGTTCCTCTTTGAGCGCGGTCGAATGACGAGGCCTGCGTTGAAAATATTCGAGACTGGTTGTAGCGAAACCTGAATCGTAGCAACGTGAAACAGAACGCGATGAATTCGCGTCTGATTAAAAAAAACTATGATTGAACAACGGTGACGCGTGGCGTTTGAAAAAAATTCGAGATGCGTGAAAAGGGAGCAGCAACGGTGATAGACGGCTCTGCCGTTTGGTCGGTCGTTGGACTGATAACTGCGTCGGTGACTCGATAATTACCGTCGCGAGCCGGGTATAATAATACCTTCTTCCACTCCGTCGTCATCGACATCGCCGACTGTGAATCAACCTTGGCGGGAGTCGATAAGAGCGATAAAGAGGTCGGCTAGTCTAGACGATTACGCAATTCCCTGAAAAGGCATTGATTGACGTCTCCTCCCCCACCGGTTTAGATGAGAGGCTTCAGCAGGTGCTCATCGTATCCCACCGTCTACGCGACGAGGACGCCGGCCTCTTTCTCATCATCCTTGACTCTCTTCTTTTTTAGCTTCCTCGTGTATCGCTTCTTCGATGAACCGAAGATAATCCTTGGCATCGATCGTTGAAAAATATTCTGATTTAGCGGCGAGTTCTAAGAGGGCGAACAGTATAGGGACTAAGTGCAAGTGGGACGGGATGAGATATTAAAATGATTTTCAATTCAATTTTGACATCGCTTTTATTAAGTTCAGTTATGTAGTGAAGTACAATTATAGATAGTAGAACTCGTACTCTTGTTTAGGGCATGGTTGAAGAAATTTTCTGGCTTTCAGAAACAGACGAGTAGAGATATTCATCTTTCAAATTCAGACGGCGTGTTACTGATAGGTGAACACAGATTACTTTGAGCTATTTGTTAAACCTGATACTAAATAGAATAGAGTTGGCATTAATTATATTAAAGTTTAGAGTTACGAAATTTCAATTCATACGTACAAATTTTGTCGTATACAATGAACGTTTTAGGGAATACATGCGTGCATTTCCTTCACATGTACACGCAACAACAGGATCAATACAAGAGTGCCAGTATCGGCATACCGAAGCTTCATCATGCTTCATTAGCATTAAGATTCCGTGCAGATCCAAATCCCAATCATCGATCCTTATCGAGAAAATTGAAGGCACGGCCGGATCGTAGATCGAATTATTTACGCGTTAATACGTTCGTGTTTGCTGTAAACGACACTTGTTAAAAAGTTTCACTCTCGACGATATCAGCCAGCTGCACCGACGATGACGATCGATGATTTTTCACTTTCGGTGTCCGGTTCCCTTCGATGACGTTGCATAATAAAGAACACACGCGCTCACCAGGTTCCCGGTTGTTAACGCGGAGCACTGTCATTATGGTAGCCACCGCATTGCGCTTGTTCGCTCGTTGGAGCGCATCGCATCGTGCTTTCGCAGCTTCGATACCGATAAAGTTACACGGTTTGGTTGGTCCCCCAGCACGGGGAAAATCGGCGTCTTTAAGCAAGATCGACCTCCGGATAGCGTTATTATAGTTATTATTATATCGTTCGCAAGGAGGCGACTGTCGATCTGTCAGAGCGTAAATTTCCGCTAGTTTTCTAGCTCGTTAACGCCACCAGCCGGTCTCCTTCTTTACCTCGTCCCACCTGCGTTTTCTCCCTCATTATTGTTTACCCATTATCCCCGTGGAGCCGGCACAGGAGTGTACACATGTGCACGCGTGAAGTTCATTGTCCTGCGAGCCTCTTTAGGGGATCCCTTGCTCTATCGGAGGCCTGTGGAATCTGCATCTCGTAGAGATCTATTATGCACGTTGCCAGCGTCGATTCTTATCGATCGTCAAGTTAGTTGTTGCTATTAATCGTCCATAACGCTTGAACCTCCAGCATCTTGAGCATATTAACCGCGTTAAGAGCCGCGACTCTCAGGCCCGGGTGGTACAGGAAATCGTGGGCCGATTTAATGTCTCACTTATCCACTTGTAATCTCCGCGGCTAGTCATCGTGACTAAAAAGTCTGAAGAGCGAAGAGAGAACCGCGACGCAGCGGGGGTCGCTCGTTGAAAGGGTATAAAATGGGGTTGGGGGCGGTCCAAGGCGAGGGCAAAAGACGCCGAGTGAATCAAAGTCTCGAGTACACGCGCGGGCCGCGCAGCGCGACTTCTCGCTTATTATGCCTAATGACTCAGTTTGTGACTGTGGACTACACGCGTGCGCTTGCATATATACGTACGCTCGCTGCTCACCTTTCTTCTCTTTTCTTCCTTTTCTTGGCCGGGAAAGAGAGACGAAGAACCCCAGACAGTGGCCAGACGTCAGCGCGTTTCTCTTATTTTGCCTTTTATTAGTCTCGGTCATTTGGATCGACGTCGGAACGCTCCGCGGAATCGTCATACTCGGACCTTGTCCGACTCTTTCTTCAAATCTGCTTTTGAATTCCAGTCCTTCCACCACTTTGCCGAGTACAATTTAGACATCTTTAGAGACAGAAATAGTTTCACCATTATAAAAAAAAGTATTTAATGGAAGCTGTTTTTCATCCGATCCGAGATACAAAGAAATTAAAATAATAGTAGGCACAATGTATGACTGCATTATTTATAACCATCTTTTTTACATCGCCAAAGGCGGAGAATCGATATTTCACGTTAACACCTAACAATCACTTACGCGTATAATACGTCATGCGAACAGATTCAAAACGTACTCAGAAAATTTAATCTTGATTTACAAGCTATTTTACCGTCACGGTGTTTTTAGAGCCTGTTAGGGTTCCCAACAAAGTCCCGCGATTTTTCACCTTATCCGAGGAATGCATTAATATGTAAATGAAAACCGATTACGTTGTACTGGTTCCACCAGCAGTATTTCATCGACAAAAGTCTGGCAGTATTTTATATATTACCGGTTCTATAATTATTCCTTTTTTATTGTCTCACCGCGTCGTGTGTCATGCATCTAACACCTAAAAACACGCTATACGAGTAGACCGTGCCTTTTCCCAAAGAATGCTGTTCCATTCATTTATCCTCGTAGCTAAAGTAATTTTAGTATCGGCAAACCCACTGTGCTTATCAATTGAACATCTGTTCTGCAAATTTTACTGATCCTTTTACCACTACAGATTTTCTGTCTCATATGCTTTATTTTTTTTATACGAGATATCAGAATTTTACATTAAAAATCGTCCTACGAATTCTGAGCTAACCTTGCAGTTAAATAGGATAATTCATTTCGATCCAGAAACACAACAAACGTCTGGCATTTAAAATTTCCACTGCGGCATGGAAGATTTTTAAACTAATCTCGATATTCATTTCGGGTCATCTCATTTTTCGTAGCCGCAGGTAGCTAAGGCTTCTTATAACGTCATCCGGTCTGGACATTCTAAATTCGGTAGCACTCCGGAACGTCATTCCGCAAAGCTTAAATATCCGACTTATAGAGGTTGCCGAGCTAGACTCCGTTCGTAGAAAAGAATAACGTCTAAAAATGCTCTCGGCATCTAAACTCTTGTTTATAATGACAGGGCCGATTATAAATACGACCTTTTTTTTGACCTGGGGACGATCGAAGACCGGTAGCACTCCGAACATTATTTTTTTGCATATGAATCAACATTAGTGGGTGATAAAGCAGCAGAAATTACAAATTAGCTATTCTATCGTTCCTGGAAAGAGTATATAGCAGTTTAGTATTTCGATTCCGGAATAATAATTCTCCTTTTCCTACGTAACAATTCGTAGTGAGAGTTTCACGAACTCTAATAGCAATTGACAGTTCGGAAAACTTCTCCTCGATCTGACTAACTTTAACTTCAAACCAGCCATAATATTCTATCACAAAGACGAAACTTTCTGAGTCACATTTTATTATTAACGTGGATTAAAGCGCATCGCAGAAGTGATTCATCTACCGTCGAAACAAAACGGAAGCTTGGACAAAACCACGTTCGTTGATCAAAAGTTTCCATTCATCCCCAAAAAGCAAAATAAAATAAATCCAAATAAAAATTCGCTCCCGTCGAAGTATGCTTCCCGATTTTTATTCCTGGCAGCGGTTCGAATAAATTTGCGCCGACGTAATCCCTTCGTCGGTTTTTAATCCGGCTTACCGGGGCGAGCACCGAGTATCAACAATTCGACTCGGCCGCCCCGGCGCAAAAACCAGCCCGATACGCTCGCGATCCGCTTCTTTCCGCGTAGCCTGGCTGGCGCGACGCCGCCGCCGCGTCGAGGTCGGTCACCCTGGAGAACATCGCCAGGAGAAGAAGACGAGGCACCAGAAGAAGAAGCAGGAGGAGGTGCAGGAGGAGGAGGAGAAAGGAAGAAAGAGACTGACCAGTCGCCGCGGCCAGTTGCTACGTCTGCAGTCTCCTCTTTCATACGTCTTCTACGTACCACCGATCGTTTCTCCTGGAACTCAAACCTGTACTCCTCTCGATCCTTCTGAAAATTATACTATATTTCCTATTCTCTTTATATGTGGTTGATAGCTCTTTAAATAATATTATCCTACGTTTGTGTAGATTACATTTGATTTTGGAGAATAATTTGAACTGTCGAATATTTTAATACGGAAGCAATAAAATAATGTTTTCTATACATTTGCGACGAGTTTCAGAGTTCAATTAATAATATATCAAAATCCATTATGTATCGAATTGGATTAGTTAACATTGTACGTAGAGAATCTCTCAAAAACGAAGTGAAACTATTAAGAATACGTGACGATTTCCCGCGAGCTATTGTTTCTATTTAAAATCGAATTTATTACGGGCGATGACTCGATGACTAGTTATCGGTCCGAACTCGACCGAGAGACAAAGAAGCCGCCCAGCTGTTCGTCGATCCGCTTAATGGACTTTGGCAAGCCCGACGGCTACTGTTCGCCGCGAACGCTTTTAATCCTGCCACCTTCCTATCGACGGGTCATCTTGTTAATAAATAACGAGGTGTCGATGCGACGAGGTGTTTCGTAATTCGTATCAAAGATCGTCCGATCAGATGCATACGTGATTACGCCTGGACATAAAATAGTAACCACAGTTTTCGCGATAACGATTTGAATCTCGATTAAATGTCTTTGCCGCGCGTGCCCAGAGCACGCGAGCATCAGTCTTGATCTCAAACTTTTTCGAATGACGTTCGAGTGTCAGCTTTGGCCGAACTCCAATGTTGGTACATGTTTATATACGACCGTTGCCCGATCGACAAGCTTCATCTATTCGCGCCAACGCTGATGTTGTTTGACAGAACTGTAATGTTAATGGAAGACAATCTTTTGTATTACTCTGAGTGAATTTATCCTTATTATACGATAGGACAATTTTTCAAATTAAATCAATTGTCTTCTCCGGAAGAGATATTTGAAAAAATTTACCAGGAGGTGAACAGAGAAATCGTTAATCATCGCGATAACTTCTACGATTCATCACGCAGTCCCACGATTTTATTTCGGAGCCGATCAACCGAGGCCCCGGTGCCTGGTCGCATTCACGTGGCCTGGGATCGATCGATGTTTCGGAACCAGCCGGGCCGCGACATTCCGCGTGGAATCGACCGGATCCCCGCGTCTGGCCGACCGCGTAACCCACGCCACGATCTCCGCAGACACCTGTCCTCCAGGAATACCGGTCCTGGACGAAACGCGTTCTCGCGCCTAGATACATACATGCATGTAACTACACACCGTATGGCGGCGTGGGTTTGCAAAACGCGGTCGAACGTGTCTAGGCGAGTTTCTGATCGATCGATACCGGCGTGAAATATTGCATGAATCTATCAGATCGACGCGTGTTCCGACCGATGTTCCTTTTTCCGTTTCGAGAGAGGTCGTAATTCCGTTCAGTCGCGTGGGCGTACGAGCAAAAAAGCGTGAAGGAAACGTATCACGATTGCCGGAAGATTTGGATAAAATAGAACGAGAAGTGTCCGGAGATGAGATCACGTTGCCGACGTCTGACGAGCAAAAGGAGTCAAACTTGTTTTAGAAAGCATATTTGAAGCGATCGGGAGTCTCGCAAACGCAGAATGTTCGGATATAAAAAGCGAACCCTGATGTAGATTAAATCTGATAAAATTGTGGAACACGAAAAAGCAAGAGTTAAATCGTTGTTTCAGACTTCGTATTCGAATTATACGCGAATGGGTTGCTAATTTCTGTCGTGATTACGTCATTAAATCTAGCTTAAAATGTGGGTGGGACGTGATTCTTGTAAAATACGAAGGTTTATCTCGCTGCACGTTGATTTCCAAACACCTAGAGACAAGCAAAAATTTCCTTCGGCCCTCGTCACTGAATCATCAGCTTTTTTCATCTCGAAAATACGTTTATCTCATAAAGATCGTTATTTATCTGACCGTAAAACAGGCCGAACTAACACTGATACATATTGTTACACCTTTCCTTTCTGTTCGTAATCATAGAAATCAGTATTCCGTAGGCGTATTCGGGAACGAGTTTCTCGAGTTTTAACAACGCAATACTATCTGTGTTCCGATATTACCGTGCCTGAATCGGGTAGAATGAGAATAAATGGAGAGCAGTGATTCCCGGAATTACAATAATTAATCACGAACCCCGACATAGTCGTATCAAAAAGTTGTCACATTCGTAATGAATCGCCGCTGATGAATTTACGTCATAGATGATTGCAGGCGGCGGTCAAAAGATACACGCGATCCTCGGTCAAGGAATTACTGTTATTCTCGTTTTCCATATGAACTGTCGGATGTCATCAAAACTTTTATTTAGCCTCATTGTTTACGCATTGATAATAAAACTTGGATTTATGTAAAGTAAATTACGGACCGCAAAATCAATGATAAGTAAAGCTATTTTAGTTATAGTATTATTTTAATAGCGCAGTGATTATGTTGTTAAGAGAAACGTGAAATTTGTGAAATGGCGATTATTACTGGAAGAACTTTGCGCAACCCGGAAATACCGACGAGCTCAGAATATTTTCGGCTTACTGGTCAAATCAATTAGTTGTTTTTTTACCTAATTATCAATGAACAGCCGCTATCGTCTGTTTTTGTACGATGACGGAGGAGAAACTGGTGATGCTTACGTGCGCACGCGGAATTTTTGCCACTTTATCAGAAGATGAAGAAATCCGAGTCTGCAGTTTCAACGAACGAGTGAATGACAGAAGTTTCCCACCGAAATAAGTGCAGATCTCGCGCGACGATCAGTTTTTCGGCTTCAACTTATTTTCTGAAAAATTCTGAGATTGTCTGCACTTTTTTGCTGAGCTGTTTTTTTGCTCAGAATGTTTTGCCAAAAACACATGACCATTGACGTCCCCGTTTGCCAGACGTAAACGCATGTCTGTTCCGATGATTTTTGTCTGAAGCACACATTCGAATTTGCGTTCATGTTTCCCGAATCCATTAACACCTCACACATTTATTTGCATGATGAAGCGTATTCATGTTTTATTGACATCTTACACGTACCGCGTTGAAGAACAAATAGTTTTATGCCTTTCACCGATAATGTGTCTGTGGAACGAGATGTACAGAACGATCGCGCGAATAGGACATGTGCTATAAATCAATCTTAAAAATTGTAGTCTTGTAATCACTGACGTTTAGACATTGATATTTTATCAAATTAGAGCATCGCAATTAAAATGCAATGTCAACCGTGTTACTATAAAGTTAAGAAAAGAGTTCCTATTTATTCGTGGCACGTTTAAAAAATTTGCAGTACAAAAACTGCTCCCACTCGAGCTCGTTTTTCACGGAGAAGCGTCGCAATCTCTGGGATTAAGATAACGGTTTCGGTATACGTGGACGGACCCACGCAAATGAACCAGTCACAGCGATGTCTGTCTGTCGCTTCACGTTCGTTTACATTTCGGCTCGTGTACCTAATCGCGGAGGCAAAAGATTCACGCACGAACCGCTATATCGGCCTGGAATCGACCAGGTGAATCATTCTGATTAAAATCGTGCCGCGTCGATAAACCCGCGTCTGAAATAGCTCAGCGATCCATTAAAACATTTAAACGCATCGATGACGATCCTCCGCGTGAGAATCATAGAGAGGAAGCGTTCTAACGTGCAACAATGAGACAATTCGAAAATTGTATAATCACTGGCTGTTGTCGCAAGAGAGTGGGAGCACCGATATAAAAATGCATATTTTTTCCCGCTCATTACCTCGTTCGTCGACCGTCAGCGTCGCGACTTTCACTTTAGTCAGTCGAACCGTAAGACAATTCACCCCTTCGACGATAGTATCGATTAACCGGTGCCAACCCGGTGTCGTCGACCCTTGGAAATTTTCATAGTCGCTCGTTCGCGCGTCGGCCACTCCGCGGTTTGATTTTTCCGTTCTGTTCCTTAGTCATTCGGCCGAGTTTCGCGTGGAATAATCGACGCTGAAAAATTGATCACCGCTCCGTCGAATTAACTACGAGATTCGACCTGTGCCCGTCTCCTCTTCTCTCGTTCACGGATTCATATATCACCGTGTATCTTCCTCGCTCCGACTTTATTTTAATTCACCGCGCGTGCACGCATCGCCGCGGCGTCGCCGGGCATAAATTAACCGGCGTTTTTCGTTTTGCTTTCCTGACAAATATCGACGCGGCCAAATAAATTCCATAATTTATTCCCGACTGACTGATGATTGATGAATGTTCCATAAATACAGCACCGACCGAGTGCCTCTTCAACAGGAACAATACGCCCGGAAGTACCGGGATTTCAGTTTTTTACCGAGTCGAATTTCGGTTTTACTTGTCAACGGTATTTCATATTTTGCCGACGATTCTCCACAGAGATTGACTTTTTATACTTCACTCCTCTAATTAACAATGTCAACGTTTTATACTAGCATGGGATTAGATTCTAATCGCAAGCGGTAGATACTAACGGTTTTTCTATCTCCCTGCTAGGTAGAGGCAATCAGAGGTTTTATCAGCGATAATAATCTGATAGTGCGAGACAAACGACGCCAGACAACAGCGAGACGTACAAAAATGTTACGAACCGCGTCGTAGACGAACGTTTGTCTAGCTATCGTAATAGGTGGAAGCGCGAGAGATAAGTCTGGCAAGTGGATCAGCGAGTCACGTATCTATACGCGTTTGAAAAATTGTCACTGCTATTTAAAGATCATAATCGACTCGTTGATGTCGCAAAGCGTAGTCACGTGTTCGAGTAGCCTGGAAATATTTCGGTAAAATCAATTCTTGTAGTAAATTAGTGAGAATAATTAAAAGCTAGCTGACTGAAGAGTCAATCAATATTGCACGTTAAATATTCAGCATATTCTCGCATGATTAATTATCTATTTCGTTCCCGATGTTTGCTACAGTTCTACGGAAGTTGATTTTCGATTCAGCATCCAAACATGAGTCCTAAATATTCCCAGCAGCATAATTGCAGAGTTGCATATCGATCCACATAAACCAGAATCTAGGTATGTCAGCTTTTGCTTCTCAAAGTTTGATCATGCTCGTGGATAAAAGCAGCAGAGTTCTGCGTATTATATTATGCCATGAATTAATGTAATAGAAGAACTTATTTTGATAGACGTATTGTTCATAATTAAAAATTTCCGGTCCACTTGGAGCTCCTCTGAATGGAAATGGAAAAATTCTGAATAATCGATGTACACGTTGCTCGTTATTCGAATTCGTGCATCGCTTATCAGTTCGTCTTGAGGGAAGTCGCCTTATCGCCGCGAATCGATAATATTCGCGACCTTAGCCGTTCACAATGCGCCGCGAATTATCGCCGGTTGCTCTCTAATCTCGAAAATCCTCGCCACCGATATAATACCGGTTTTATCAAAACCGACTGGTTCTGTCAGACAGCCAGCCAGCCAGCCAGCAGAGGGAAAGGGTGAAGCGGGGACACGAGGGAAGGGCGCGATCACGTTGCACCGGTAGACACCCATCGCCTGGATTAAAATTTATAGCGCAGATATCGGCGCGTAAACGTCCCTCCCTGTCGAAATATCCGCCACCTTTGCCGACGTCGTTACGTCGGGTCGGGCCCACGAGCGTATAAAAGATTTTACGAGATTCCAGCGAGACGCATTCTCTCCCGATGGGTGCGGATGGGCACGAACGAAGAGAGGTAGGAAAAAAGAGGAGCGACTCATTCTGGCGGTTTCGCGAACTTTTGATGAAATCGATAGTCTGCCCATGGGTGCATGGAGGACGATCGAAGGTGAAAAAAGGAGGTAGACACGCCATGCCGCTAGGTCCAGGACCGGGATCCTCGAAATACCTGACCTACGCAGGCTTCGCTGTACGCGTGTCCGGTTCCACGACACGCTACCTCTCTCTTTCGCCTAACGACATTCGAAATAATCTGCCGCGCGAAATGGACGTGGGCCGATATTGGTCCCCCGGGTGTGCTGGAGCTGGCAGACGACACCCGATCGAGTCGGACGGGGAGAGACAGAAAGAAAAAAGAATATGTACAAGAGCGAAACGAGCATCGATATCCCTGCGTGGCCGGTCCCTGGGATACGAGACAGGCCAGGGTCCAGGATATGGCATCGCGTGGTGCCGATCAACGCCCGAGAGCTTCGCGTTTTTATTTCGTGCACTCGCGTCTGCCCGTGACATCGATCAGACTGGACTATGACACCCAGTCTTGTTACTCGGTCGAAGCTTTAGCCAGAAAACGATAGGAAAGGTGATACATTGATTCACAATCATTGATTATGTTTATTGATTAGACGTGAATTATGACCTATTATCGACTATTATCACTACAAATCATTCCTTAATGAAAACCAACGTTTTCCCCCAAGTAACTATAATTACTCGTTCATTACAAATAATAAGAGAAGAGTAATTCTTATTAAATTAAACAATATATCGATAATCTATACTAATTTTAAATTCTCATATCGAAATTTTTATCGCCGAATTGGCGCTCCGTTTATACAATTGTATTAAGAGCCCACGCAAGTGATATCATTTGCAAGTTTCTTCATAACCGATCCGTAAAGAACGGAACATAATAAACCGTGTCTGCGTAGGCGAAGAACATTTTCGGAGATTAGGCTCGACAGTAAAACCTATGTTGATTTGATGGCTTAACCCAGCGAACGAAAGATCTTCTGATTCGAGTTTTGTCGAAACAATAACGAGTCCCCGTGGAACTAGTGTCTATGGAATTATTTCCAAACTATTTTTTCGATGTAATCTATATGAAGACGCTGATGAATACTAAGTTTTCAATTCACTTTGCTCCAAAGTCTACGGATTGCGTCCGTAACCGCTATCTAATCAAGACTGTCCCCCTTTGCATACGTGGTTTCCTCGATTATAAGGCAACAACTGATTACGAATCCTCTCGAACGTTTCTCAAACGTTTGTGACATTCCTACTTGCTAGAAACTCTTGGTTATCGATACGTGTCTGGGGACAAAAAAGTCTGAATAATTGTAACACTTATGCAATATGAAGGAATGCGTCTGTCCAAATGTACAGATAATTCCTATCGCTTCGATTGCGACCTCGCGGATTTCACAATCGCGATGTACTCTAAATCTCAAAACAATCGAGTAGGTAATTGGAGCGGCACTCCTACATGGGAAAACGAGAGGTCAGCGAAGATATTGAGCAAAGTAAACGATGTCGGATGAATAAAATAATCTGAATCTAATCCTGGTTACGATTTTCCACGTACAAATATTTTCATGAAAAGAAAGAATAGAGAGAAGAACAGAGTTCGTGCTATCGAGCGTGTACGACAGTCTTCTCGATCCCTCGGAACGACGCGTACCGGTTCCAGAGAGCGTGATTGGAAGCGGAGCGCAGCCGGCGCGCAACTCCATCCCCGCGATAAGGCAGCGCGATGTCTCTCGCGGAGGGCAAATAAAAAGGGTTGAAAGGAGGGGGAGAGAGAGTAATCGAAAGAGAAAAAGAAAAGGGCAAGGATAAAAAAGGGAGCACACGGGCAGAGAGTTATCGCGTTCCGTCTGGGCCGCGTCGTGTCGCGGCGAAGTCGATTTGTAAGGGGGTTGGAGGGAGGAAAAATAAGAAGAGAGAGGGAGAAGGGACGGATGGCGATGGAAGAAAGGGAATAAAGAACGGAGAGCGGACTGAAAACGAAGAAGAAGAAGAACAAGCAGAAGCTGTCCGTGGAGGTGGAGGTTGATCTTGCACACCGGTCGGTCGGTCGGTCGGTGCAGCAGCGTTGTATCTTAGCGAGGAACCATGAGGACGAGGAAGGCGAGGATACCGCAGGAAGGACGAGAAGAGAGAGAGAGAGAGAGAGAGAGAGAAGGATCGTCAGGAAAGAAAGGAGAAACGGAAGACTCGTAGCAGCGGCTCTGAGATATGATAGCCGGTTATCATACCCTCTCCCCACTCTATCTCGTTTTGCTGCGTTCCCTGCCGCCACCTCTGCCTCCCTCTCCTTTGTACCCGCATCCACCCCGCCTTCACTTTCCCTCTCTCTCCCCCCCTCTCTTTCTCTCTCCTCGCACGAATCCCTCCAACCCGCCAGCGTCGTCTTTCGCCTCTCTCCACCGACCCTCGTTCGGCCCCAACAACCTCCTGTCTAGACGGCGCGCACACACTCTCGTGAACAGCGTCGCACACGGACATCGTGCTCGCGCGTGCAACTGCCTCGTGCAACTCTATTCCTCTCGCTCTCGCCCGTTATCATCCTCGTTTGCCGACTCGATCCCTCTCTATCTTGCCCGCGGTGCGGTGTATTAAGCCGTGTCCACACGTACGGGCCAGACACGCGCTCGTTTCTCGCCGCCGACGCTCTAGTTCAAGATAAAGTCAACCCACCGTCGCGATCGTTCCCGGCGACGTCGCGGAGCCGACTCCGCTATCACCACGTTCGACCACTCCGATAGGAAGAACAAACGAAAGAGATGGGAGGGCGGGGGGTGCTGTTCGTATTCGCACCCGTGCACAGGGAGAACATGCTCATTCGAAGTTCTCGGTGCGGCGGTGCGTTGTTTTGATCGCGACCCTGCCTCTCCTGCTCCGAGGTAAATAGAAGCCGACGAAAGGGAAAGTTGCCGCGAAAACGGACCAGACGAAAACCGAGCGGTTGGCCTAGCCACGTGGAACAGGGCTAACTACATAGAAAATGACGGTAGCACGGGTAGCGAAAGAAAGAGAGAGACAGAGAGACGTTTCGCCTTCTCGGAGTGTCGGAGGCCTCGGAATTCACTCGGTCGCGGGAACCTCTGGCTACCTGGAAAGTTGCGGCCACTTCGTGGAAGCTTGAAAAGTTAATTACGTAATTGTATTACGTCTTAGAGGCTTGTACGGATGCTTCTCGCCGGGGTCCCTCCCTCGAGAACAGCCCCTCCAGTATACCGGTATCGAAATACTTTTACCACGAACTGGAATTTAATATAAGAGCTGGGTCGTTAAGGGCCACAGTAGCCGGTCTAATGGAAAAGTTCGGTCGCGGTTGTCGAAACGGGCCGTGTATGGAGACCCGGTGGAAATAAAGCTGCACCAGACTCCTGTGCCACGTCTCTCTTTCTCGCTGTCCCCCTCCCGTTTTTTCTCTGCCTCTTTCCTTCTTCCTCTATGGAACGGAGTAATACATCTCGATGACCGTGCAGGCGGCACATGCACGCTCGGCCGCTCGGCCGCTCGTCAAAACACGGATTGCAGTCAGTCAAAACGACATTAGAGGCCGCAGACGGTTCGTCGTGGCACGACCTTGGCCGAAGTAAGGTCACGCCTCGAAGTTCCTTAAGCCGCGTCTACAGTCGACATCGACATCGCGACCGAGAGCCTGCGTATACTTTCTCGAAGAGCCTCACGAGAGAGACTGTCGTCTTGTCTCGTCCTATCTCGAAATACGCATCTCTCTCTCTCTTTCTTGTATCTCTCAACCTTCTGTTCTCTCTGTCTCTTCCTCTCTCTTGCTCGCTCTCGGCCAGTAGCGCGGGTGTGAGAATTCGTCTGTGAAACTTTGGCCTCCTGGTGTGAGACCCGTGGGCACGGGTGGGGATCAGCCGCGTCTGGCGTGTTGCAAAAGAGACGAGCGGTCGTGTGCAGCGTGCATCACGTTGCATGCAACTCCTTTCCATGCGCTTATCCGCGATCGGGGGCAACCTGAAGAACGACGAGGTCTCGTTCAGGAAGAAATACTCTTCGTGACGATACAGGTCTGATCGCTCATATCAGCTTACTCATTGTTTACCAATTTTGTTACTTTGGAAAGACGACCTTCGATTTTTCAAGGCGGACGCATAATAAGAACAAATTGATAAGATTAATGAAAAACGGAATGGTGCGCGGTGCAAGTAAGCGCGATCGCTCGGCGAGGGTTTAATTGGTAGCGGGCGGCCGGGCGATTATCCGATTCCTGGGACGGGTCTCGGTCGAGCGATTCGACGGTCGGAGAAAGGCCTGGCTTCTTTTGTCGCTGCCATTCCTGGCGTGGTTAATTGAAAACTATTCCCTAAGCGTTCCACCGGCAAAGCCCATGCCATAATATCACATCGAACAAGTGCTATCGATCGCGCACCGCGCCGCCGGCCGACCGACCTGACGGTCGATGCCTGCGCGGTTCAAGTATCAACCTGTTATAATTTCAAGGGTAATTTCACCCTCTACAGGATAGAGTGGCGCACTCGAATTAATGGAAACCGGCTGGAGCACCGTCGACGGGAATAATTCGCGCGAATCAATGTACGTAACTGCACACGAACGCATGCAGGCACGCGTGCGTACGCGCGCGTTTACCACCCACCCCAGCGCACACCCCCTTTTTCGTCGGGATACGCGCACCTCCTTTTGGGGATTTCGGTTCTCGAAATTCCGAGGTCGCTTCGCCCCTTTCGCCTTCCTCGCCGTTGGCGAAAGGTAATTACTTTCCCGCGGCGCGCGATACCACGGTACCGCGTTGCGTTTCATCCGTTAGTGAAAATTTTATAAACCCCCCGGAAGAACTCCCGTCCAGAAAATTGGTGACTAAGAGCGGTGCAGAGAATTGGGATAACAGATGATAAAAGAATAAACGTTTTCCGATATTCCCATAACTCGATACTTTCGAAACGCGCGTCCCTCTCGAGATTCAAGAATTTCAACTTCCACGAGGGTCAAACTTGGCTGCATATGCAGTCTGCGTAAATCGAGTTTTCGTAAACGTTTTGATGCGACCAAAGTGAATTGCAGCTACTTTCTATCTCTAATCTATTTTTCGATATGCAGTAGAGCGTCTGTACGAAATAGCGTTAGCATTCGTTAATAGAATAATTACTCATACAAAATACGTATAGTTTCCTTCTGTGGGTCATTCAGTTCCATTCTCTGTCTACAAGATTAGACGCTTGTAGCTTAAATGAGCGAAACCATTTTCGAGAGTAACTGCTCCATAAAGTTCCTTAATAAATTCAACGTTTACCAGATTTTTGACTCTCGCTTTATGTTCTAATTAACTCGGAACGATCGCTCTCGATTAATCGAACAATTTCTGTCTGCGACGCGAGGGCCGAGCGTCGCAGTGTCACCGTGTCGCGTCCTTGTCCCTCCCGCCAGGATAACAGCGCTCTCGCGAGGATATCCTCGCTGACATGCGGTATGATTTTTGCGTCGTGCCACGACATACCGGCTGAACCGGCTGCCGGTTCGAGATGTACACGTGTGTGCGTTCCTCTGTACGCGTGTCCGTATGCAGTCCTCGTCGATACCAGTGCACGTAGGCGCTGCAGGTAGCGATGGGACATTCGAGGCTCGTTCCTCCAAGAGTATTCCAAGTTATTCGATGCCGAGAGCATTCGATTCATAAAATATTCGAACGAGGAGGCATCTCAAGCGTATAACGAGATGAGACTGTTCCCGTTTCTCGACAGTTCGTATTTTTACGGATCTTGAGTGGCTGGCGAACTGAACATTCATAAAACAGAATTTGATCGTAGAATCGCAAGTAGGGGATTACGCGAATGGAAATCTACTTGTGAAGAATCTTTTGCCGAAGTTTGACGAACGATCTTACACGTAGTCGAAGCTGTCTTGAAACCATCGCTACACGCGCGGGACACCCGTTGCACAGTGCACGCACGCATACGATGCACCCGGAGCTTGTGTGCGTGTATGCACCGGCGCGACACGGCGCGGCGCGGCGTCTGGCAGCGCGCTGCATCGGACAGAGAAGGATAGATCGGGAGTCTCGGTGCAAGCCTCGGGTTGGGCAACGAAGGGGTTAGGTGAGGAGACGGTAAATGCGACCGCTGCGTCGACCGGGAGTGGTGGGAACATTCGACGGAGGGGGTGAAAATCGAGGCGGCGGCGGCGGCGGTGAGGGAAATGGTCGACGTCGACGGTGCTGCGGCTCGACAGCCACCGGACGAATTCAGTCTGCCGCTGGACTTAGAACATGTTGGATGTGTCGAGGAGCCTCGTCCAGGGTTTTTTCATCGCGGAGCAGGTTCCGCTTTCTAGTTCGCCGCACGGTGGAGAAGAGACTCTAGGACGAATCCGTCGATTAGCGACACGAAGCGAAAACGAAACGAACGAGTTCCTCAAAGTGATTTTTCCCCAGCATTTTCTCCGTTCGATCGGATGTACGGGAAGCTAGAGGAACGCAGACGAGGCACGAGGTGGTTTTTCGTCCGTCCTTAATTGAAAACGACACGAGGTCGCGCGTTATCGAAAGGCATCGTAGCGAGTTTCGTAACGAACGAACTCACGCCACTGACATTTCTAGCCGGGAGCACGGCCAGCCAGTACGGTCTTTTTCTATTCCTATCTGCGTGAACGGGAGTCTCCTCGGGCAGAGGCTAGAAAAACGGCGACAAGCCGACTGCCAGATACTGTGAGTCGAGAGAGAGTGAAGAAGAAACTTCGGAGACGAACGATAAATGCTGACGGGGTCGTGATACCAAACTACGAGAGAGGTGACGGGACGGCGGTATTGAGGAGAATCGAGAAACGAACACGAGTGCGAGTGGAAACGAGTTCTGCTCGAAAGTCAAGGTCGCGACTGTCAAAAGACGACACGTGTGTACCGGTGCATCGCATTATTAGTCTCTCGACTGTGAGTGACGCGAGGATTCCTCTTGGAGAATACGCAGAAGTCTCCGGGAATTCGCCGTCTTTCCTTTTTCATCGCGCCGAGCAACTCGTTTTCCTGGTGTGTATAGACGGAGTTCGCCACGGAGTGTTCTGTAAATATCGGTGAGTCGCCGAAGGAAAAGGAAACGACATCGACGCGTGACCATTAGAGCACTTGTTAAACAACCGTGCGGTCGAGAAACGGAGCGCGTGTGTGGGGTGTCGTACGCCGGGGATCGGATTAAACCAGAAACCAGGTCGCTTCCTCTTAAAACGGAGATCGTATCGATCCCTCCGTTAGCGTAAAACGTGCCGAGGCATCAAGCTCCGATCGGCCAACCTATGCCATGAGACTTTGACATTCCCATTTTTTTTACCTCGAATCGGTGTGCCGTGTGAAGAGAAGGAAAAAGAAATTATAATAAACGGACGTCGTAGAAAGGAAGGAGAATTAAAATTAGAGAAGAAAAAATACAGTGAACAAGTGTCCAGCATATCCGAAGAACGAAGCAGGTTTAACCAAATAGCAACGGGTACCGGGAGTGTGTTTATGCCAGCTTGACAGCTGACGGTCAGTGGTTTCCAGTACGTCGACAACCTGGCGGTACGGCTCAAATGAAGCTGAGGCGTCGCTGCATGCAGACGCTCGGCGTCTCCGTGAAACAGTTGAGGAGAAAGCTGCTTGAACTGGGCGCACGAATCCTTCACGTTCAGGGTTCGAAACCACGCGACATGGCCCTTGTGGTACGTTAATTAATTTTGTTTAGTAATCGCGGAGCTGTGAAGCCAGTCGATAACTAGTCGACCAAGTTAATAATTTATACTTATAAAAGGGATGACCAGAAACTATAGAATTTATGATTTGCAACCTGTTCTTATCATCTGGCCCTTACATCGATTGGTTTCTGAGCTCTGATACTAACTGATTTATAGTTCTCTTGGCTGTTTTACGCAACGAATCTCGTGATAACGCGATATTACAATCGATGACTATGAATCACTTTTATCAGAAAAGGGTATTACCAATAATTGTAAAAACAATTAACGGATTCATTCACCTCTCTTATTATACTATGCGAGGATTAATTCGACTATAAATGTTTTTATCAGTATACTCTTAAGGGGGACAAATGTAGTCCAAAACGTAGCTCATTCATTTCGACTTTCCTTACCCCATGCAACGCGGCGACCGACGCGTTAAGTTAAAACGTACAATCCGCGTGAAAAGCTGTTAGTGGCGCGTGAATTTAATCAGTACGTCGATAACTTGGCTAATTAGGCGCAACTTTAAGCGGGGTGCATCAACGGACGCACGCCAGGAAATGGGGCAAACTTGATATCCGGCCAGACGTCGAATTTTAATCGTTTAATTACACCACCCACGTGCTATCGCGAAGTTCCTCTTCTCTCTTTCGTATTTGCCACAATTTCTATCCGTCACTGTAATCGATTTCTTCTAGCTACGCCACCGCGATAAGACGGATTTGTTACGTAAAAATGGTATGATTCCTCGAAAGCCGTCTGGTGTTTGAAACGTGTCGATCATATCTTAATGAGCACGTGCGGCTAATGCTTCGCGGAAATGCAAGATGATTCTCTTCGATGATGAAACGATTAACAAAAGCGTGCAGATGCTTAATACATTTCCCGGAAGCAGTTTTCTATTAATAAATATTACACAAAGCATAAGAAGAAAAAATATCGTGTAAAGGCTCGGACAGTCTCTTTCTATTAATGTACTATTAGTTCGTACATGAAATCTATAAGCCATCAGATAATAGAGAATCAATAAAAATCTCAGAAACATATCCTTGCATATCCTTTTACCATCAAGCTTCCCCCTTGAACCAGTAGGCTTCAAAAACCAATCACCGCAGATGCGCCATCTCATAAACTGAAAAGCCTAACGAGTTCAAGGTATCGCATAATTTATTTGGGGAGCGCGCCAACGCTCGAAGTTTCTTTTCAATGATTGACCGAATTGCGGGCGCCGGACCCGGCTAGTTTGCATAATCAAGCATTCCACCCTCGCCCTCGAGAGCGCGAAAGTCGACGGATACGTAGCCGTGGAACTTGGCGCGGGGGAAGGGACGGGGGAGGGTTTCGGTCTGAAGAAAAATAGGAAAAACGAGCGTGTCGGCGTGGCGAGCGAGCGAAGTCGAGACGAAACGATCGATAGGAGCGAGAAGGAAAGAGAGGCCGTTACACCGTCTGCCTCGTGTTTCTTCCGTCTGGCCCAGAATGCGAGTCGGGCTTTCACTGGAGTTTTCTCGTCTGGGTCGACGCTCGTTCTCCTTCTCTCCTGTATCGGTTCCCCCGTCTCTCTTTCTCTCCCTTTCGTCTCGCCTCTCTCCCTTCGGCACGTTGCCGGTCTCTCCCTCGCACGACACGTCTCTCTTTCTCTCTCTCTCTTTCGTTCCGTATGTCTGTCTGTCTCTCGCCCTTTTCTGTCGGTCGATACCTTCCCGTCGCACTTTTAAATGTCATCAGCCTGATCGTGAGGTCGACTCGACGTCTCCTTATACAGGGTGCCCCGAAAATGTCTAGTCTCAGTTTTAATTCATTAATTGCAAGAAACAGAAGAACGAGACTGTAAAATCACCGAGAGCGTTGAAAGAGTCGCATCGACTGAGACAAATGTTTGCATACTTGCAGATTTGTATTAATCTTTTCTTGGGAAGCAATGTGTGGTTCAATATTCCATTTGCTAACTAAGAACTTATAAATTTTTGAGCACTTTGGTTGGAAATTGTTTTCCTCATTTAAATTCTTGATGGATGATAAAGAGACAAAAGGGGGCAAACGGTCTCCGTTGATTTCATCGATCATTTCTAATATTTCACCATTTATACAGAACCAATCGAAGTGGATAAAATTCGAATGCCAACCTACTTAGCCCCTTTCTGGCTCCATAGATTTCTCACAGTCCGCAGTTATTTTTCAAATCGATGAACTATCGCTACATCGAAGAACCTTTCTGTTGATCCCGTCTTTTTTCGGATCTCTCGATTCCACGTTTTTTTTCCACGTGAGGAAAGAAGGGATATTCCGATCTATTTCGCTGAAACCCAAGCGGAACCTTTCCTCCGTTGTAGAAGAGCATTGTGCTACCGATCTTCAATAGTTCCAGGTACTCCTACATGAATTTCCTATGTGAAACCTTTTGTACTTACCCATCACCATCTGGTCGAAAAAAGCTCGGAATGAATATTAGAAATGCTTAGAAAAGAACGTTGAAATTACGGTTCTTGCTACTTTAATGAGTAACTACGAGTTTTTTAGTTCTTTGGGGAAAATATTAGGATAGGAGATGAAGGGGGAGTCGAGTTCGATTAAAATGAATCGCGCAGAAAGCAGAGGTTAAATTCTTCCGTCCGTAATTAGCATGTAGGTTTACGAGCGCTGGCTGTACGACTTTTTTACGATTCCATGACGAATCGTAAAGTTGCGGTCATCTCACACGCATATGTCGTACAGTCAGGCTTTTGGGAACGCCGAAGATAAAAATGAGATCAGCAGACTCTACGTCACGCTGCGTTTATCAAGTTAATTAATTAATACGAGAACGTGTATCTTTTCTGCTCTTTAACGGCCGCAGAAGCCTTGACAGAAATGCAGAATCGTAAAATCGTCTGTTTCAATTTTCAAATACCATCTCGTAGACGTATCTCGCGTGACATTTCCCACAGTACATCCAACCTTTTGCGACTCTATAAATCACACAGAAGACTTGGCCGCACCTTCTATGTGATTTGATGTACAATCAAATCGTGCGAGACTGTTCCAAAACTGAAAATTTGACAGAAGAGTTGAAATTATAATACGATATTTTCAGCAAATTCAAATAATTTCGTAACGTGAAACTTGAAAGAAGATTTGAAAATCCTGATTAAAACTAAAAAAAGTTACCGTACCACTGAAGGTACGATTTGTATCGCGGCATAGATCAAACGATCTATCTAATCCGACTAATTAGTATCGAAAGCACGCTCGGTTCGTTAACATACACGCGGGATTGCACGCGTGCACGTTTCCTCGCATACACGTGCCCTCCTAACTTCAACGTGGTCGACACTTTTTCCGCGGCGAAATTAAGGTCACCCTGCTCGTTTTCCACTCCTCTTTTCTTCTCTCTCCCGCTTACTGTCTCACTCTTTTCCTTTACTTTCTTTTTGTCCTGGTGAGAGAGGCCCGTGGGAAACGCGTCGGAGGCTGTACGCCGTTCCACCGATCCTCTCTTCCTCCTCTCTGGCATCCACCCGCGCCGATCGACCATGTCGACGCGCGCTTTTCACGTTCCACTTGATAAATTCAGAACCGCGTACCGATTTGGCATCCCTCATACGTCCCGACGATTTTTACGTGCTCGCTCGTGATTCGTCACCGTGCCTGCTGGATTTTCATTGTTTGTTCATGCGGCTGGTTGGTACTCGCAGATTTGCGGATGCGCCAATGACGGATTTCGAATTCAAAACGCGTAATCCTGATATACCTTGCGAACGAGCTTGGTTTTTTCAGATTCATGCTGTACGTGTCGAGGGTTGTTCGCGGACGATCGTTGATTTTAGTCATCGGGATTAGAATTCTCTATTCAAATTTGTGGAACTTAAAAGTCACCTGTTATACAGTAGTATTCCCTACATTATAATGTATCAATAAAATCTATGTTATCAGATCGGCACGCGAGCAAATATGTACCCTGTATTTAATTTTCGTCTTCAAATATCGTTGAAGCATCAGGTTCAATATTTGTCGTAACACGATCGGCGCGTCCCCGTGGTCTCTCGTCATCGCGAACCCTCGGAAATTTCACGACCACCATCACCGCCGCCGCCGCCGCCGCCGCGTCGTGTATCGTAATTACTGGTTTCACCCTAGTACACTCGACGGAACGGAAGTTCCCGTTGGCGGCGGCGCGGCGCCGGGTTACACCATCACGCCCGGGGTTCGTGGTTCCCCTCTCGACTCACGCACCTGTAAGGCAGAATATGTTACGCATCATCGCTGGCCCGCGATCCCATTGTGATCGCCGAGCGCAATTTACGAGGATGCATTCACGATGAAGTGAGCGCTCACGCGCACATACGAGTCTGGTTGCGACACAGCTTTAATTTCTCGTTTCGAAGCCAACTTACCGGGCTTCGGTGCAGGAAATCGACGGGAAATTACGGTCACGTCGCGTCGATCGGCTGTTAATAACAACGGATCGCTGTCACACGATTACTTTTATGTACGGGTGTGATAATCGGTCCGATAAACGGGTGTCATACTTCTTTTTATAGAACTCCGTTAAAGAAATAGTGAGAAGTGTGTAACGGTGATAATAATGTAATTTTGTACATGTTTCTGTTCGAATTATGTGGCGGGTTGGATGTACCAGCCCTTCGTTAGAATTATAGTTTAATCTCTTGTTATTGTAAGATATCTTGTATTGCTTTCTCTTCTTTAGCTTCTTTATCTGTTTTCTGAATATTTTCGATCTATCGCCAGCCGGATGTAGCAGCTCGGGTTGCTGGGTGTCTCAGCAGGCCGAGCTCTACCTGCCTATGTTTATGGCTCGGTGCCCTTTCTTTCGTCACCTGTTTCTCTTACTGTCTCTATTTTGTCTCTCCTTTTTTCTTTTCCTTCTATTTAGATTAAGAGTTTTCAAGGATGATTGGAGTTTCGTGAGATCGGTCTCTGCACAGCCTTTGAGAGTAATACAGAATGCTTGCTATACTTGTTTCACTATACTTTAAACGCATTCGCCCGCAGAATAAAAAGAGGAGATTTGCCAACTCATAATTATTATTTCATTTACCAACTAACCTCCTCAATCATATTCAGAATTTTTAACAATTCAGTTTTGCATATTACATCCAGTAAAATGAAAATGATAATTTTGCGTCGCCGCAAATACGAATCCTATTACATTAAAAAGTGTCGGCGTTACGTGTTTACTAGAACCCGGCCTCTATAAAGGCTGCTGCCCGTTTTCTAGAACGTGATAGTCGACCCAGTGTTATCTCGCGGTACGTTACACCGACACCGACATAAAACCCTTTGCGCTACAGCGCGGCGGCACGACGACGACGACGACGTTCGCATATATTCGCATGTAATCGCGTGCGTTCACTTTTTTCTTTCCTCGCGGAAATACATTGTTGGAATATCGCGTGGCCGTGTAAGATTGGCCGTCCGAAGATGATGAATCGTCTCGTGAAACGGAATCGAGTGTCGAAAGTTTTCCGTGAAGTACATTGTCAACCGATAATAACATTGGCCTTTGATCTGTGATTTCTAAGATCAGCCACTGGTCGGGAATTTAACATACGGTGTAGATTGAATTATAAATACTATTCATGTACTTCATCAATTTACAAAATTTTATTAAGAATCACACAATTTCTCATTATCCCGGTGATCGAGTCAAAATATAAGGAAGTGGTTATAGATACTATTAATAATGTGAACACGTCGACAGCTTAAACAGGGTCGAAGTGACTGTCGAACGCTTTTCGAGCGCCCTTGTGTTCGCGTCGCAGCAATTACCGTGTATAATGAACGAGGTTATTAACATGTAATTGCGCGGACGGCCCCTCGAAACTTGGAAATTGTTACGAAAACGGCAGAGCTCGCGTAATTAATTAATCGATTACGCGCGTTGCACCGCGTCGTCGACCTGTTTAATAAAAGAAAAGATGGAGGGTGGAAAAAAGAGCACGTGGCAATTTTCGAAACGCACACGGGCGTCGGACGTCACGAACAGCCGCGTGCACACGCTCGTGTAATTTCCAGCAGACGTTTCCCGGTTGCAGGAGATAACGCTAACGAGGCCTAGATAATAACGTCGGCAGTCTAGACAGTTAATTACAAGAAGTCCTTTTGGAACAACGCGCGCGAGTGCGGGCGCGACCGAGCACGAGCACGCTTTCAGCCTCGCCTCGCCTCGCCTCGCCGCGTACCTACTCTTTCGCGGTGGCAGCAGCTCGCAGCGATTCCTCGCGAAAAACCGTTCGCCGGGGACCGGGGACCACCGCGACGATTAACGAACTCGAGTACGGGCCAAAGGATTACGAGCCGGAGAATCGCTTTGCACTGGCGATCTTTAAGAGAATTCTCCTTTGAAACATGAGGCCACCGGGGATGGCCGGCCTTGATCCTTAGTCGGGAAAATTTAAATTGGAAGGTGCCAGAGAACGAAAACGTTAACGAAGTAAATTCCTTTAAAGATGCCAACTGTGAAGATTGCGCGTTAAGCTCTTTAATGGTTCCTGATGTATTAGGGAAAGTACCAAGTCGTAATTAATTCTGGTTTATTTACAGTTAAATTATTTGAGATAGATTATATACGATACTATTGTCGTATGATAATTTGTATTATAAGCGAAAAACATTTTTATGAAACTTTTTGGTAAGTGCGACGGGGAACAATCACTTATCGATTTACCACACGTCGACTTATCGATTCTCTAAGAAACTCATCTCGCTTCCTATCCATTCTGATTACATAACTATAGCTCGAACGGACTGAACTACTTGACCACTGTCCGAGTTTTCCGCGATTCGGAAAAATTCCTGAACACGATTTGTTGAATTAGCGGCTGAAGCTCGCGACAAATGATGACAAATTGTTATCAATGTAACTACCAACAAATCCGACAGGACAGGCTATAAACACGTTTATTATTATTGGCGCCAGTCGGGCACAGCTATCAACACGACTCCCTCTATCACTATCTATAAATTGAGTATCGCGTCCGTCCACACCGTCCTCCAACAATTCTTTTTTATAATCACCTGTGAGATAATTTATTTCTAGCTCTTAGCATACGAAACGTGGTTATATGAAAGAATCGTCTCATCGTCTTGTCCTCGGCTATTATTTGCAGATTGGGGTCAGCATGCGTGCAGATACTATGCGTTATCACTGATAATTTCTTGGCTAACCGTATACATCTCGGGTCGCGAGATAGATCGTGACGTCTAGACTTCCTTATAGGAAGGAAAGAATTTATTTTCTAGAAAAGTTTTCAAATATAGGTAGACCATAGTCCGATTTCCATATACAATACAAATACTGTTGTAATGAAACTTATTGGAAATGTCTTTACAAATAATGAGTTTATCAAACGTCAGACATTTTATGCAGTATATATTTTATTCAATACTACAAAATATAATAGTTTAACATAACCCACTATTTAATTTCGGCGTGCCTATGTTTAATAGTAAAAAAACGATTGGTTGCTATTGAACACTGATGCGCTTAGGCTAGCTGCCTTTCCTGGACTGACTGGCGACGTTACTCTTGCGCCCTCGCGTAGGCACTTTTGTCCTATTGGGAAAAACCCGCTCCTTAAGCCTACGCACTCAAGCAAAAGGCCTCAAGGTTACCGTTGCATTCCAACAAACCTATTCAAATTCTAATTGCACAGATAACGATCATAAACGCTTGACAGTGTCTAAGTTTGAAACTTTTGAAAGGCAGTGTATAATTCGATGATGTGGTACAGAATTATACTTCTGCATAATAGATTACATAAATCATTAATAGAAATGTTTAGTCTAGAGTCTAGATTGTGGAAAGAAACGGCGCGCGTGGCAGTAGAATGAGGACGCTTGTGGTTAGACACGCGGAGTTTCAATGCTCGTGCTTCAAAGGTGCTTTAGTATTTCTGTACAATTTTTCGTGTCGGGAAATCATGTTTCTTGAACGACAGTAACGATTTCGATAAGGAAGTCGAGACATTAAATGTCGATTTACGGGATCCTGGCTTTCAATCGTGGCCAATAAAACAGTTTATTGGCGATTCTGTTGGATGGCTTTCCTCAAACGTGAGCTCAAAGATTCGACACGGTTTTCCGGTGGCAATGTCTATTGTATAATTTTCGTAGACATCTGATGTAACAAAATCGCAATGAGAATTACGTTAAACAATTTCCACGATAATATTGTAAATGATAATTTTAATTTCTTGTATCTCGGCTATTCCGATATTGTAATTAATGACCAAATGACAGTGACATTAATTTTCATTGAACCGAGACGATGCCGTGTCTTAAAGCAAAGAAATGATAATGAATGCAACGAGTAGGAATTTGCATCAGGTGATTGGCTAAGGTCCAAGACATTTGTCGGATATTGAAAAGCAACCGAGAAGAACGTTTAACGAGATTTCCTCGCGCACTGCCTCCACGAATAGCTCCGGTATCACTAATCGCAAGTAGTCATAACAGTTGAGACGAGTCAGCGTAGATGTTGAGCAGACGCGATAATTTGCATTCATTTTTGCCGACCTTGCCAATTACATATTGCGAATCCGCATTAAGCAGCGTCGTTGCCGCGTAAGATTTTCATTACATCGACTACGCAATAAGCCCCGCGATTGTATCAGAAAAATTTAAATACCTGTTTAAGTAGAGAATGAGTACTGTTCAATTATTTTATCTAGAAGTAACATTTTTAAGGCTTTTAATAACGTTTTTAATTTGATCTTATGGCAGGGTAACATTCCTCGATTTTAAAATCATAACAATATTTCGTATAATCAGGTTGCTACGTCCTAGTGTTCTTTAATTCAACATTATTATAAATTAGAAGATTCGAGCTATAAACTTAAAATTATGTCAGACATTGTATCGATCATCGATCGTACGTGGACTTCAGAAGAAGATTGGAGAGCTCCCCGCGCTAGAAGCGTGGAATAGCATGGATTCTTGGTGCGGTCGCGCTTGTTTGGCCTTAAGGTCGTCCCGATAACGAGCGGCTTACGTCAGTCGTGAAACAGGCAACGAACGTAGCCGTCTGGTACGGTTCCGTTCCTCAGACTTCAGTTTTGGCCGTGTCTAGCCCGAGTCGAGAACAACCTGCCGAGAGGAGACCGGTGCCAACGTTGGAGACGAGCATCTGACGTCAGGGCGGAACCGATCGTCCGTCTGCTGGCCTTGGGCGATAACAATAATTGGCAGAGACCGATTACGCGGCGACTAGGCTCTGAATATAACATAGTTGCTAGTCTAGCCGGCTCGTCGTCGTCGCGGCTAGATTCGCAGACGCTTGCCACAATCAAGATTAATAGAATCATTTGCATCGGCCTCACCCAACGTTTCCTTCATTACCCAAACTAGTAATGGAGCTCGCTATGATTTGTAAAAGTATTACTTCTTATTAAAATCACGTTAATTAGAAATAAGTAGATGTGCGATTGAATTCTGTGTGAGAAGTGTATTACAAAAAATCTCAGAAGTCGAAAGATCAGTTGGATTATAAAAACAGGGAATATGTATTAATAGAATCGGATATGTATTAATATTGATATGAATACGTACGTTGAAGCGATAGTGCGTAGAATGTTTTTCTGCTGCAATTTGTTTGTTACACAGACGTGTTTATTTCTAGCTGAGGAAGCTAGATGGAATAAATGACATTTACGAGAGGGTTATACTACGTATGTACGCAGTCTTTTAATGAAATTGATAGCGGCATTTATTGGTTATTAATAAGGAAGTCGTGGAATTTGTGGGTTTTAGTGGGTACGATTCTCGTGAAAGAAATTGGAATCGATCGGTTCCCAGAACGTATATCAATATTCTTTGTTACTTTCGACGAAGGTATCTAGTCCCTGATAATAATGAGATCAATATTGACGGATGACAATACCCGTCTGCAACGAATTGAACAGGTTGATGATGCAAAATTCTTAATTAGATATTGTTCTCAAAATATCTTCCAGATTATGGAATGGAATCATATTTTCACTCGAAATATATTTTACTAATCTCGTCGAATATGTTTTATTTTATCTAAAATTAAATATAGAAAGAATATTGTCAAATAAAAGAATTGCTTCAAGTAGACTAGCAAACCATCATGAAATAATACGTTATAGATGCATCCTGTAGAAACGCATCTCCCACTTTCTTGTTCCTACCTCACGGCAAAAAAGAATGGTGAACTATAATTTTATACCGTACGGCCGCAGTTATTTATAACTCCGCGGGCGCGCAGGATCGATGCTCGTAACCGTACCGGTCGTAACGATTGCATTTTGTTCGGCCGCTTCCGCTCCGAACGAGATCAAGGATCTCAGAAAATTCAGCTCACCGCCGACGCGACGTCTGGCTTAGCACTAACGGTGTGTCGAAACGGTCCGCGAAATAGGCTTCTCCGTTCTTACTTTCGTTTTCTCGCACGGTCCGCGGGCCACGCGAACACGGACAGTTCCGCTCGCCTAACGGTCTGCCGGTATCTCTTTTTCTTTTTACGGAGCCAGGCCTTGAGAGACCTAGGACCTAGGACAACGAACGATAATCGACATTTCGGTTGCGCAAGCCGTTTTCTTCGCGCGAGCCTTCCAGGCGATCACGTAGCGAGAAAGAGCGTCGACCCTAGCCCCGACCAAGTCGGCTCTCGTGACTGCTCGCCTCTCCGGTGTCATAAACCCGGCCTCTCTCTGTGATGCCTGTCGATCTTAATCTCTCCCTGAGCAGAGAGAACGTCCCTTTCTTTTTCGCGATCCTATCGATCCATCGAGAACGAGTCGCTGCATCGTTTTGCTTCCAATTCGTTTTGCTCGGATATTGATTTCCAAGTGAAACTTCTTCACTTGGAGTTCAATATAACATAACTAAAGCTTTGATTAGAAAAATTATATTATATATTATATATCATAGATAGATAGCAAATGCCTCACGTTATTCGCTTGCATTAGGACGTCCACCTTTAACGGAATTGATGTTCACATAATTAAGTACTTAATAATTTTTAATATTTTATTTCCTACTGACGGCTTTAATTCGTCTAAAAATCATGATTTAATTTTATAAACTATAGTAATGCATGTTAAACTAAGATTTTGAAAATTCTTACGTATGCAAATATTAATCATGATATAAATATAAAAATTCAGTTAATGGCAAAATTCAATTTAATGTGCTACGGCTATTTAATGAAGGTGTTCACAGACTATTTTACAGGTCATGTTTTACATACATAGGGAATTTCAGTTCACCGATAAGTGCAATTTTTTCACGATGCCATTTTTGAGCAAAGGCTTATCCTACTTACCGAAGCCGGTGCAACTGGTGCATCGTATCGTCGGTGCATTGCCCTCGTGACGCGAATATGCTCCTCCGATCGATTTGCCTCTACCGCAGCTCGAATCGCTCCCTCTTAGCTTGGAAATTCTCCATGCCATACTGCCGAGAAACACTAAAACCGTCAACTGTCTCGTCAACTGTTACAAATTGTATTTTCACGGAGTGGAAATTTTACTTCGGTTCCTGAATCTCTCTGATTTTCATTGATTCAGATATTAAAATCCATAAAACTCTTTTTTTTTTTTAAATTGTCGGTTCTTCTTATGAGATGAAGGAAACGATTGTAAGATTTTATAATTGATGGACTCAATGATGCAGAGAGCAGAATAATGATATTCTTGTGATACTTGAACTTTAACAGTATTCAATTACCAAGGACATTAACCCTTTCATTGTACGATGCATGCGCCGTCTATGCAAGACTTTTCACGCTCTGGAAGTATCGTCGCTAGGAATACCGCTCGGCTTATTAAAAACTAAGGTTCTTATGAAACAAATATATGTATCGAGCGGGTCGAATGACAGTGACAGTTTAGAGAGTTAACAAAAGTTCTACTAAAATTAACATGCTAATTCTTTGAGCAATCTTCAAATTATTTCTCATTTTAAAACGTGAAAAAGTTATTAAATATTTAACAGAAACTTCTATCTTTAAGCTCTGCGTCCATCATCAAGCAGTAAAATATTCTTGCAAAAATTATTAACATGCTTTAAAAATCTTTTTATAAAAATCTTTAATTTAAAATATAGATTTTCTTTGAATATCTTTACTCTTCTTGTAGCATGTATTTATTTTAATATTCGTTATCATAATCTCATTGCTAAAAACACTTCATTCATTGATAAATAATCACGAGTTCAAAAAATACCAGACGCGAAGAGCGTTTTTCTCAGAAGAAGAAAACAAGATCAGACGACACCGCGTTACTCGTCAACGAGACTCCGATAATCCGTAATGATCTGGCAGGGGCAATAATCATTTACCGTTTTTCCCGTGGCCGTCGCAATGCTCGCGTTATCGCGTGTGTAGCGTCGTCTGAAAGTCCGAACCACTCGAATTCTGCCGTTTAATCGTCTAGCGGGTGAACGACTCGTCGACGTCGATGTTTCTGAACTCGCGTCTGTTTGTCGAGAACTCGAGCCGCGACGTTGATAAAGGCACGATCCACCATGGAACGCCAACTACCGTTACCGATGATTCTTTCAGTGCCTCGCATTTGAACGCGCGTTCCGATTTCCCGATCGAAAATCGAAATTCATTTTGAAGAGCCACAGGCAGCGAAACTTTTGTCTTTACCGGTTGCTTTTCGAAGACTTTAATCTCGGTATCATTAACCACGTCAGTTCGGGTATTGATAACGCCCTATCTTCTTTTCGTAGGTTCACCGCTTGATAACGTTCAGTCTGCAATTTTTTTAAACGTGTCCATAAAAAAGATTAGTAATCTTCGCGGGGAACATTCTTAATCCCATCTTCTTGTATTGATAGCAAAAAATATACTTCGATAATTGCATGAGATAAGTTCAGATTTAAATTCACGATCTCTAGTTGTACACATCCTCTTTAAGGAAAATTCTAAAATTCATTCTGAGATCAATCGCATCGCGCGTATCTTGTTCTAATAGAAACGTTCAGTTTGTCCGAAGAAGGAGAGATCGGAGTTTCAGGCAACCTCGTTTCGAATACATCCTACCCTCTTCTCGATCTCGCGACCTATCCCGTGGACATTCCTGCCGCGTCTTTGTTACGCGAAGCCATTGTGCGCGATCAATACGAGTTGTGCTAGGAGCATAGAGCACTGCCGTGATATCCATCCCCCCGATGCTTGTTACCATCGCCGTCTCCGTCGCCGCCGCCGTTACGACGCGACAGCCCCCGAAAGCTTTCCCTTTCGACGGCCTCCGTGGAAACGGAGAACCCCTTTAAACCTTTAACGGGAGACTCCGCGTTTTGTGTGGAACATAGAATTTTTTACGGCTTTTCGGGGTGGAGATGTTCCCGAAACGAGGGTAGAGATGGATTCGAGACGTTTTCGACTCAAGCCGATTGTTGAACTCGTGATTATCAGAATTATGATATCTCTAGTTGATTTGAAACAAGTTTTGATTCTGTTCAATGTTAAATTTGTTATGCATGATAACGTGGTTAAGTACTTATTGAATTAGATCATTAATAATTCTGGGAAGACGAATTGCAAACGTTTCTTGTAACTGAACATCCACATGAGTTTACCTCACTGATATACTAACGTATAACAGTAAAAGATGATTTAAAAATTAAATGTTTTCCAATTTTTACGACGGGTTTCTATTCGCATAAATGTATTAAGCATGTATTAAGGTTCCATTTGACGGGTTCCTAAGAGTATACTGTGAAATGGAGCATTCCTTCGCTTATCCACCCTCGGGAATTGTATAACTTCGAGAGTCCCTAGTTCATAAAATTTTAAGTAGCCCGTATTCAGCCGCCGCGAGCCAAACTTTATGACGAGACGCCGGCCGTTAAAGAACAAGCCTAGCTCTTTTCGATCAATCGTTTCTCAATTTTGATATGCACCTTCGTCATATCCACAATTGTCTTATCTCGTCCCGGAGGGAGTTCTCTTACCTCCAAACAGGTATTTTCGTGATACTCTGTTTTCTCGTTTTCAATTCATTACACTTATCCAGTAAATAGAAACAGCTCTCATGTCTTTGTTCCATAGTTTGCTCTACGATGATTTATAAGTACGATGTTAGGTGATAAAACATGATTTATGACTAATTCTATTATTATTGTCTGACTGCTGCATACAAGATTTCACGATACTATATTTAAGCATGCAGTTAATTTGCAAGAATAATGGATACCATTTGTTGGTAAGAAAATCTAGGGGAAAAGCGTATCAGAGAAATCGCATAATTATTCCGGCCAACAAAGACCGGTAGCGTTGTTCATTGCAAACAAAGGTAAGTCTACAATGAGATCTGCACAGTGTATTCGCAACGATACATTGTTCGAGATACGTACCTACGCACCCACGTCAAGACCACCTGAGTAAACTTATCGCACCGCGCACCTTTTATCATCCTAATTAGAATGCAACATTCGCGATGATTAATTTGCCATATTTCGCGACTCTAAGCTCGCCTGTAGCTGATTCGCTGGCACAATAGAAGCGGCGCGACACGGTGCTTAATCTACAGCAAAGCCGTGATACATTGTTACAAATTCGAAACGGCCAGATAAAGCCTACGGGAGAGACGACTTTTCGGTTAATGATTAATTGATAACACCGGAACTTCTGTCGAGAGCAATGCGGCCGGACTACTTGGTTCTTTGTGTACTCCGCTTCATTCCCTAATCGATTCCAGCAAATATTTTTTTCTTTAACAGCTACACCGCGTTATCGAATGGCGTTATCGAGCAGAGATATTAAATCCGCCGTGGCATGGAATTTAATAATTGGCACACGGCGCGACACGGTATCACATATTTCATCCTTTGGTCATCGAGTTCGATTAGAATTTCTCGTATCGGTGATCTTTTACATTTTCTTATCATAAATAGGAACAGTACTTTCATTTAAACTCTACCATTTGAAATGAATTTTCTATCCGTTCACCATACGACAATATTTTCTTTTGTAGTACCATCAGACAGTTCCTTCATATTGATTTACCCTGTATATGCATTTAGGTGAATTTGAAGATTCATTGAATCGTCGAGTAGGAATAATGAACCTAATGGTGCTCGGTTTAATAGGAACTGGGTGGTATCTGGAGTCAGCGTTTGTGGAGCGTGTGACGCTTCGCGGATACGAACCCGGCACGTGTAAAACAGACTTTGCTCGTTGATCTAGTTCTCCTGATCTAGCGTGCGAGCGCGAGATCGCTATTGACCTATTTAGGATGGCTCAATCATCGTCGAGATTGCCGCTTCGATTGTTTGTTAATTTTCTTATCTTTCATCGTGATGATTATGCACCGTTACTTCACTATTATACAACATCGATCTTATTCATAATAGTCGTCCAATCCTATTTCATATAAAACTAGTCAGCTATCATTTATACCGTCGTAAGTAAATGAAATTATGAAGGGTTAAGAGAACGTAACAAGTATGTGTAGAAACGAATCGCGTCGAAGCGATCTACGAGCCCACCTTCCGCGATTCTCATGGCGAAGCTTAATTCCCAACGAAATGGAAAACAAAATGTTCGTCGACAGTCTACGCTCGTACCACTTTCCCTTCCTTGGAACCCGAGGATGTGTAAACGTAAGGCAACAACGTTCGCAATCTAACACAGTGATTTTACTCGCGGTCACGTCTGATCTCTACGAGGTTTGTCACGCTGGCACGTTCCATCTAATGGGATTCCGATGGAAGTCGCCCGGTGGAAATCGGCCAATTAACCCGCTGTCGACGCCGCAACGTGGTGTACTCTTTAAAGGGCATAGGATAAAACGGGAATGTTACACGCTAGCGTACACAATTAGGTCGATAATTAGCGAGCGACGAGGGAGCGGCCGGGGTGCGATGTATCGTTGCGCCCCCGTTTAATATGTTCCCATCGGCTTTGTAAATCATCCTCGAAGCTACTCTTTCAATCGTACCCTTGCCGCCCCTACGGAAATTCGACAATGATCTCGTTGCATGCCGCAAAATTCACTAGATAAGAATTCGTTTCGCTAACGATTATCGACTTATCGTGAGAAAATATTCAATATATTTCTGTACTATCAATTCAAATTTATTATACTTGAATGATATCAGAAAGATATGTTATTAGACGTTCTAGTGTTATCATTCACATTAATATGAAAAGGAATAATAATTTATGCTTTTGAGGTGCAAACGAACGATGCAATTAGTTACCACGCAGAAATGTTAAATACGTAAGGTTATATAATAGTAGCTGGACGAATTTTTTTCGAAAATGTATTCCACGTGCAAAGGTCGTTTTTCGTTAAACCGATGAATTATTAACGCACTTCACGGCGTGCGCTTCTGTTTAAGGATGTATAGGCTATATACTTACTTAAACAATGCTAGCATGTTGAATTTGTCATTATAGATTCCTATTACTATTAAAAAGCTATCTGCAAAATTTTAAATCAATTCATGGGTCTTTTGAAAAATTATAGTGACTTAAAATTTGCATGTACTC
>NW_017133085.1:81917-116197 GCF_001652005.2 Ceratina calcarata | reverse complement strand
CTATACTTTTTAGCACGTAGCTATTTATTATTAGCATTGTTCTTCCGATGTCTGATCTCTTTTTAATTATAGGAAATGCGTTTTTCTAAGGTACATAAACTTTTGGGATTGACTGTATAGCCAATACATCCTTAATGGCATCGCGGTACTCGTCCGAAAGAGAAGTTCACTACTTTTGAGAATAAAACGAATGAAATTAGACGAAGATTCAAAGATTGTAACAATACGGATAAGATGTTAGAATGTACATTTAAAAATGTCCTCTAAGTTTTTGTTAAAAGTTGAAGAGTATCGAACGCGGTTCGACGAACGGCGTGCGTCGACAATAATTTGCAACGCGTCAGTTTGACGAACGGTGTCTCCTAATCTCGCTCTCTCTCTTTCTCTCTCTCTCTGCCATCTTCCAGTTTATCGTGGTGCATTGAAAGGTAGCGTTACCAAGCCGCGATCATTTTGCTTACGGTCCCACGTTTCACCTACGACCGTGCCGTATCCTCGTATTTCCGCGCGCAAAAACACACGCCACGGCGCCGCGATTTGAGCGGATTAGTCGCTGCTCGAGTGTTCGATGGGAAAGACTATCGTTCCTCCTCCACGTTAATTCTTTTCGAGTTTTTGACACGTTGTGCATATCAGATATTCGTTGATTGCGTTTTCTTCAAACTCGCATTACGTAGAATGTGTATGTCATAAAATGTATACGAAACGTATGGATCTCGAGAAATTGTGGTTCTGTTTCGAGGATGATTTCAAATTTTGTGTTCGAGTAATTACAGTGTAGACTTTCGAACGTCTATTGAAGAGTGAAATCATGTTTGAGTAAGTTCCAAAGAATCTATAAGCCTTTCAGCTTTCCGTCTACTTCGTCGGATATTAACATTTTCTTGAAACAGAAAATTGCAGTTAGTTCGTTTCTTACATTTATCAGTTGACGAGCGTCATGAGCATAGTTGAGCGCTGGTAATAATGAAATAGCAATGTAACCTCGACGTTCCCTTGGCCGATCCCGCGCACTATTGTGTAGTAGACAGGAGAATAGGACGATCACGCGTGGGCGGGATATTCGGTGCTCGGAACAGTTTCCTGTCGTTTAGCGGCAAGTAAATCACGTAAGTAGCGATGCGCGGAGTCGAGGGCGGGAGTGAGAGAGCCGTAGACGAAATGACGAGCACGAGGAATTTATACGTCGCGGCCCGGTCACGGGCAATTGCGCTGCTCGTCACGGACCAGAATAATGTTGCGATACGTGGCATGTCAAAACACAGTCCCGAATCTCCGTAGGGAACAACACCCAAGGGCCGACCTGGTCCCGAGGTAAAGCAGCCACAGCTATCTGCTATAGCAACTGTCTGGCCTTGCACGTTATTATCGTATAGATTCGTCTAGTCAGCGACTCACAATGCCGTTGCATTGGCAATAAGAGAGGACGAGACGCGAACAATTGCCAGACACGATTGTACTCCAATGCGAACCCGGAAAGCAACTAGTTACTAAAGTTTCGGAGAATCTGTTTGAAATTCTGCATTTGGAAGCTTAGAAGCTTGGAAGGAATTACAATACTTTCGATCTTACAATACTTCGTTCAAACAATAGCACAAATGATAAAAGAATGCTCCTAGAACTGAACATTGTTTCCAGTAGCAACTTAAGATATTCCTCGAAGCAAAATAATTTCATTTGAAGATTTTGGTATCTTGTAACTATTGCTGAATTGAAATTAATGATGAAAGTTGCTGAGAAATTGGATTCGGGAATCGGACACGTGACTGTACGAATTTTTGAGAGCCGGACGTCTGCTCGCCCGATGACGCAGGATTATTTGGCTCGACTTTAGCAATCTTTGGCACACAAAGTAGGCTGAAGTTCAAGGTACAGGATGATCCACTAGACGAAGTTTATTTGCATTGTACAACTTTCAAAAACCCACGCGTCTCGCTCCAAACATAATTTTGGAAAGTACAGCTCGGACAATATAAAGTATTTGTTTAATGGTATAAATTGATTCTACGCTCGAAGGGGAATTTCGAACGGTGAACTGAATTCATTTCCGGCTAGAATTACCATCGTCGCAGCGATTTTTTTGTTAGTACGCGTATATGCGCTCGATTGAAACTCACAGTTCAGCTGTTCGCTGACATCAATGAAATACTATACGTATTTGAATTATATTGCCATTGTAGGAACTCAAATTGCAACTACCGCATACGATAATTTATCCAAGCGAAACGTGTTGTTCGACGACGCTATTCTTCCCTCGAGAAATACTTGAGAATAAAAATGATTAAAAAAATTGGTGATTACGTAAAAATCATCGTGTAGGTTGTAATATTCTCGCGTTGGAAACTGGATTTCATTGAACGTTCCAATTTGCACTACGTGCAAAGGCACGTATTGTTCGACGAAATTAGTTCTCCGTGTCAGATGAATCGAACGTCGATAACGAGCCGGTTGTATTCAACACGATCGTTCGCGAAAAGGAATTAATCACGGTTTCGTTAAAGGAGAAAACTAGCGCCGCTCCGTTTCTTGTTCGTCTCTCTTTTTACGTTACGTCGCTGAGAACTCGTTGCCCCGTGCGGCGTTCGTTTAAGACTTGACCGTGATTAAATTAATAAGTAAATGCCTCGCGTGTCGAATTAATGCATGCGTGGCGCCGTTGAAAAATAAGTCAAAACGCGCGATTAAACTGGACGTACGCGAATTAACGCGCGTCTGCGATAGAAGCGGAGGCGACGCGACGGTGCGGTGTAGCTCGGGTTTTGTTCGAAGAGAGAACACGTAACTGCGACTAATTTTCATTCATGATTTCATTATACGTAGACCCTCGAGGTTAATCGCGTTACTCTGTAGAACAGCTCGCAATTAAATGTCCACATTCGTAAAGAACTTTCTGTTTCAAACGAAATTTCAAAATGACGTGGCTCGATTTTTCTCAGTTTTGAGTAATTAATCGACAATTTAGATTTTTAAAGCACTCGATACGAAAGCCTAATAAATTGTAATTTAGTGGGAGAAATAATTGTCTTAACTCCGTTCAATTTCAGTCATTAGAATGACAGTAGACCGATATGACAAATACATGTTGAGAAAACGAAAGAGATAAAATAAATGCTGTGAATAATGAAGATTGAAGCTGCATTGCAGTAGTGAGTATCACTGGTAGGGGATCGCTAAACGAAGTTAAATTTTCTATAATCTATGTACTCATATTTTCCGTAACAGAATTTTTCATTTAGTTTATTTACGTGCACAAAATTGTATTCACTTATTATAGCGAATTCAGAGATTAATAACTACAATTCCATAGATATTACAAAATGTAGCATGATGTCAAATTGATAATAAAAGAAAAAACATAAGATTCCCTGGAAAATATAAATCCCAACTTTCGGATATGTCGGATTCCATAAAAGTCCGAGATCTTCACGCGACAATCAAATAACCAGCCGCGCGTTTCATCGCCGCCGATCGTCGAGATTGCGCGTGTCCGTTTTACGACTCGGGGTGGCGGCGCGGCCGCCTCGAAATTTTCAATCCCGGCAAGGGGGACCTCCCGTGTGTTTCGTGAAAATTTTATGCGCGACAAACGCGTCGGATGATCCGATGCATGCCCGATCACGGATTCCGGTCCGTATCGTTTCTTATTCCATGGATACGATCGGCGGGATCGTAAACCGTCGCCGGAAGAGGCTGCTCGACTTAATGTCTCCGACATGTACATAGACATATTCTTATGTACGCGCGCTTATGTATATGAGTTTTAGGAGGGAAGTTCGCAAGTCGTTTCGTGCAACTTCTTTGCCGTTCGAATGAAGACGTTAAGTAGCGAAACGGTCGAAAACTCGTCGGACATCGTCAGACTCGTTCCTATGGTTATTTCAGTTACGCAGGTGGCTAATAAATTATTAATATTACCGGGATAAATTGAATTTCTTCAACGACATACACGAGTATCTACAACATTTTATGCACTTAGAACTTTTATTATATAAATTTAATTTCGACTGCATAAAGAGTGGCATAAATAAAATTAGACATGTATTGAGATGCGTATACTGATTTTATATAACATGAACGGTATCGGTTGCGTCCACAGATGCTGTCGGTGAGCCCAGGAATGGAGGTAGGCAGCGGTGGTCATGGCGGCCTCGGTAGCGGAGGGCTAGAGGGTGATCCGAGCGGTGGCGGCGCCGTGGTGGGCGTCGGGGGCGGTGGCGGCGGCGAAGGAGCCACCGAGGGGGTGCAGGAAGCGATGGTCGCCGCAGCCAGGGATCGTGCAATCCGGGCCGGAAGCGTCCGGCAGGATCTCGCCCTTGACCTACCTCCGCGGCTCCAGCTTCCGGACGGCGAGGAACGTCCGTACGGAGCGCACACCGCCCTTCACCTGCGCGACCCGGACCAGGTGAGCCTCGTTTCGAATATTTAACGGGGAGGGTTATTGTACCGTGGCTACTATATTATTCCTGGAGCTAGTTCCCCGAGCCGGACCGACCGGATGAGCTGTATAACTTTAGAGTTAGTTTGTATTATGTATTATGTACACTGTTTACGTTGAAAACTTGGAGATAATAGTTAATGCTGATCAATCTCATATTTTCGTCTTGGAGTTGTTATAATTTGTGCGCAATCTTAACTTATGCCAGGTTGCCAGTTTAATGATTTTATTAACACAACAATCGCTTACTCGATCAATAAAGTGAATCGTTATCCAGCCGTGTATTCATCCTCGGGTCAAAGTCAAACCCGAAGAGAACACACAAAGATTTTCCGCTAAATAGGAACGGAAATCTCGTGAACGTAATATCGGACTAACGTTATTCGGATTGCCTGATAGCATTTAATATCAGCATATTAATGGCGTTAAGTAGGATAGAGGTGAAAAGTGTGCAATTTCAACCAGAAGTTTTCCGGTCGCGTTAGTAGGTCCCTAATAACCGTATGCATATGGTGAGAATCGCGCAAGCCGGGGGTAATAACGCGTGTAAAAACGGATAAATTTTCCACGCTTCGTGCCCTCTGATAAAATCGCGTTCCCTCGGTTTGGTGGGTTCTCCTCTGGGCTAGTCGCTCAACTGGCTCGAAACGGCTCGGAGCGATTCGCAGACATTTATATACAGGACTTCGCGAACACGCGCACCGATCCTTATTGGGGTTCATTCTGTAAATATCGTAGATCGCAAACGACTATCATTATGGAGAGCATGGTAATTAGCTCGGATGATTATGATGTTTCAAAATTATTTATGACGCACGAAGGCGTAACTGAAGGACATAAATTTGTTCGTTAAGGGAAGCTGCGGTTGAAAAATATTGTACGGATAATTTTTATTTATTTCTGAAGATATCAATGAAGCCAATAGAGAAACGAAATCCTAAACGTCCTATTGCCGATTTCTGAGGCGCCCTAATCAGTAACCCGGTAACCGGAAATATCGTGCGTTCCGTGAGGCTCGCAGACGATCGAGTGACCGTGGGTCTTGTGCCATTTTCGCCGAAGGTCGCCGAGACCCTGCCGTAGGCCACGGAGAAGGCGGAGGAGATCGAGTTTGTACCCTTGCCGAGGCTTCTGGATGCCGGCATCGAGCTAGAACACACGCGCCCTCGGCGCTGCTTCTCTCTCTCTCTCGAGGGTCACGGGTTAGAATTTCAGTAATTCTACGCCCCTACACGTGTACTCTGTCGACCCGCCCGCCCGTCGTCGTCGCGCCTGCTTCCTGGCAAAAAAAAATATTTTTCCCTTCGACTTCCCTTTGAATTTTACAGGCACAAAAAAATATTCGTTCGTTCTTTTTTTCCCCTCGTCTCCCATTCTTTCGGAACCACGCCTCTGTGAAGTTATTTTTTAATTCCATTCGACTCGTGACCCGTGTCGGTCTCTTGTGATCGCGATGGGGGCATCGATATTCTGATAGATTAACCGGTGTTACCAGTTGCGAACGATAGGCAGAGACGTAATCGATTTTCGATTTTTGGCGAGCAGCCGTGATATAATCGTGCACCGTTCGTGTATCTACAGCGGCGCTTCCGATGACGCGAGATGTTGAAGGGTTGTTCGCTATACTCTTTTCACACACTCCACTCGCGAGCCACTTTTTCGGAAATCGAATGTAAATTTTTTTTGTACATGTTTGTTTCGTACAAACTTTGTGCATTTGTTACTAAGAAATGAAGTGATCTATTGTCAATTCTATATTATTATCTCACGTCAGTTTATTAACACGACCGTCGTCTCTTACAATAATTCTATTACCATGCAACAGCAACAAAAATCGCGGTACCTATTAGACATTCAACTTGAAGTATACATATGAGTTCGACTAAAATCTGGCATTTGAATTTCAGGAGAGCGAGATATACCGGAAGTGCGTTCGACCACCACCGAACAGGACAGTGTTCGACAGCGAGAGTCCCCCGCCGTATCGAAGCCAGTCGGCGCTGTTGGAAGCCAGTCGGAGCGAATAGTCCGGTGCCACAGTGCGGGCAGTTCCCTGTTGAGGGTGTTCCGGAAGTTCCCAAGTCCAAGCAGCTCGACGCCGGCGGAGGTCGTGCCGCTGAGAAGACCGACCCTGTCCAGTTATTCCGAGTCCAGTAGCAATCTGAGCAACCTGTCCAGTTTGACGGTGGTGCCGTGCGAGGCGGACGAGAGCCAGCAGCAGCAACACCATCAGCATCAGCAGTAACATCAGCAGCAACATGTCTGATCCGAGGCACGGCCGAGAAGGAGAGCACTCGAGGCCAGCACCGCAATCGCGTCGAGGAGGAGCGAGTTCCTCGAGGTCGACGGACGAGCGACGAGCTCGTGGAAGCGGAGACGAGCCGTTCCCATTGAACCGTTGGAGCGACGGGAACACGCGAAGATGGACGACGAACGACGACTTTTGGTCGAACCGGAGAAGGACACTGAGATCTGTGCGCTTGTTCTGCCTTCCTCCTCGAGAATCCTCGACCCGTCGAGGATCCCTCAAGACTGACTCGCAGGAGAAACTTCGTTCGGCTAAGCTGACTTTCAGCCTCGTTAACGCACGGACGGGCGCGCTTGGATGTAAGGTGTGCGCGCGTACGAAGAATCTCGCTAAAATATACACAATCACGCTCACGCTCGCACTAGCACGTACCGAGAGGAGAGAATTCGGGGAATGGTCCTCCTCCTTCATCATCGCTATCTCCCTTCTGTTGCTATTGTTCCTTCTTCGGACTCCGGTGGATGGTCCTTCGGCTGGTTTTCGGGAACAGAGAGGAGCATCCTCGCCCGGAGGCTGATCGTTGAGCGATACGGACAGAAGCGTGGAGAGGAGACAAAGAGAGAAATTCAGAACTGCGTTCGTGGGTCGGTTCTCTTCAGTGGCAATCTTAAGAGGCCAGTCTCTAGCCTAGATCTCAGACGATTCCAAAGCACGATACCACGACGGTGGTAATATGTGATCGAACGGGACGGTGTGTAACAAATCCAGGCACTAGGAGAATCAAAGACGAGTGTGTTCAATGAAATAACGATAAGAAGGGCCTACGAGATAAACAAAATCGCGGAGAGGGGGATTGGAGGAGGCACCATTCACAAAGCAGTCCGAGATTGATGAGTTGAAAACTTTTAATCCTCTGGGCGAGAGATCGTACGATGCAGCATGCGTCGATAATTAAAGCAAGAGTGATAACGAAGATGCTGGGACACGGGAAACAGTGATCGAGAGGATGTCGAGGAAACAGAGTGTACGCTACCGCCCGTTCGCTGCCAATCGACAAACAAAACGCAAACACACCGACGGGACGATCGAATGATCACCGAGTATATATGTATATGTATATGTACATGTATATGTATATCGTTTTTTTGGAAGTTTGTTCGCTGCGAAAAAGACTTAGTAAATTATTTATTGGCGATAAGTTTTGCGGGCCGTGAAAAGGGAATGATGTGTCCTTAGGCGCACGACGAAACGCGGAACAGAAGCGAAGAAGAGCGCCACACACACATACACACACGCTATAGAATAAAATATGAATGTATCCGCGTGCGAATGATATTGCGTCTCGTTTATATGTAAGTGTACATGCGTGAATGATGCTTGGTACAAGGTCCAGCTGAAAAAGCGTGGAAGACGGCAAGATGAAGGGACGGAAGTGATAGCGAATACAGAAAAAAATAGTACTGGGAAGAGAGATATCATTGTGGTATGCGACACGAGGGGTGAAAATAAGAGGGACTTTTTGAATGAACGACGATGTGTACGAATGGGAGAGAGTGAGCGAGCGAGCGCGCGACAGATGAAAAGTAGTGCCAAGAGCGTAATAAAAAAAGAAACAAGAAGATGAAAAACTCTGTACATATTAGGTTAGGTAGTTCAATATCAATATAATTATTATGACTAAAAATGATATGCTCTATATACTTGATTAAAAAAGTAATAAACCTTACACCACGCATAAACACGAATTCGACGGGCCGTACGAAATCGTTCTGGGACGCGCGTAAGCGCTTTTCCGACGCGAGGCCTCCTTGATAATTCCAAACGAACAAAAATGAACGAAATATCGTTCCAAGCGTCGCGATCGATCGATCGATTTTCAAAATAAAAAGAATGTTTCATTATCTAAAGTGAAAAAACACATGAATATATATATATATATATCAATTAGTTTCGGGGGAGGACTGTCTGGTTTTAATAGATACTATAATAGAAAATACAGTCTAGATGGATTAGGTCGTTTCTACTGAATATCTGTTTTTCCCTTCGTCGAAGAAGAACAGACTGCCCTTGCATGAGAGAGCAAGGGCGGCTCAATATTCACGTTTTAGTGATTGCTAACAAGTCGAAGGTCGAAGTTAGTAAGTGGGACGATCGAGTCGAATGAAAGAAAAGATAGAGATCGATCGGTCGAAGCGTCGCGACGCGCGTCTCGCCGTGTTTCGAATGGCTCGCACGATGTCTGATTATAACGCTACTTTATTATTATTCAGATAGATAAGGCTTCAGTTTTCTGATGAATAAAAGAAAAAGTAATAGGACGAGATCTGCCTTGACGACGAACTGAGAGTCGACGACCGGCTTCGTTTTCCCGTTTTTTCGAAAACAATCTACATGCAAAAGAAAAGTGATCGTTTCCGTTCACGCTGCTGTGGAGATTCCTGGAGAAGTTAGAGTTTATGATAACTCTTTTAGATTTAGATATGCCTACGGTTGTTGGGTATATCGTTAGGCGGTACTATATTAATTGGGTGTACCATCGGGTACACCATCGAACAGTGTTCCTGAGAACTTTTTTCTCGAATGAAAATGAAACGCGGAAAGTTTGGTAAAGGGAAATGATAAATTATTTTCTAATGCCCTTGGTACCTGCTAGTACCAAATAGATTCTATCGATTTGAGCCGGGTCAGCATCGAATGCTTCAACATTTTTTACTCGATAGCCATGACATTGTTAATTTAAGATAGGCTTTCGTACGGGATGCGTGGTACGGAAGCGGAAACTGGGAGATGGAGAGAGAACTCCTTTGAGGAGTTTGGGATTAGTGCTTTCCTGATTGAAAGAGATTCAAGCGTAATTTTTTATAACAGTGATATTTTTCCTGACTAAGCGACGAAGGGGACAAAATGAAATACGTAAAATATTGAGAGAAAATAGTATTTTTATTGAGAAGAAAAATCGAATCTTTCAAACGTAGACGTCACGCGTCAGCTACGATAATTTCGCTTATAAAGTACGATCACCAGAAAGGCCTTCGACACCTCGATAAAGTACAATCTTCTTACCAAATACAAAAATATCGAACCTCCACAGCAGTTTCACGGAGCTACATCCGATCGTAAAATTTCCGATACATCCGTTAACTCGTTTTCCGTTAATGCCACGGTCAATTGATTTTCCAAGATGATTTCTCAAAGAATCGCGTAACGAGCATAAATGGCGGGTATCGACTTCGGTTCTCGACCTCGGAACAGAGCGAAACTACTGAAATATCTCATGAGAAGTCACCAATTATTGTAATTCTTGAAAAAGAAAACCGTAAACCGACGAAGGGGGTTCAGTCGCAAATTAATTTCAGCCATCCCTTTCGATGTACGTAACGCGTGAAACACGGAGTCACCTGCTTACGAAATTAAAAGTATTCCTAGGAACCCATCACGACGGAATCTACTATTTCCATTAACGTTCGTTTACAGAATTCTGTCGAGATTGAAAGAATCCCAATTGACTACGTGCTTTCGCTCGGAGCGTGGGTTGAAAGAAGTACCATTGAATAGACACGTTTTTGGCGTCGAATATATGTGTAAAAACTAACCAATGCCGATAAAAAAAAAGAGAAAGAAAGTACAGTGCTGTACGAGTATGCGTGTAATCGTGTGTTTACACGCGCGTACACGTGTACAGAGAGCACACGCAAGTTGTTTCATCGAATAATACTTGTCCGGGCAGTTCTACACACACGACACTGTGTACGGCGAATAAGCTCTTTTCAATCGTTAATAATGTGTTCACGCGCATGCAATATTAGGTGATGAGGATTAATCGTATTTCTCTATATGAAGAAAAGAAGAAACGAGATAGAGAAACAGAGCGAGGTGTTCGAGGAAGAAAGGCAAAGAAATGTGGGTAACGAACAATAGGGGATTAACGAGAGAAAGAGGATACGGTCCCTTGCGATTGAATGAGAGAGCAATCGACGAGAAGAGACAAAGATGATTCGTATGTGCGTCGTGGGTGCATGGGTGCATGATGGAGCGAGAGAGGGAGAGAGAGAGAGAACGAACGCGCGAAACAGAATACGAAAGGTATGACTAAATGGAAAAGGAAAAAAAAAACGAAAAAAAATATGGGTCTTGTGCAAGCCTCGGTTAAATTAAAGAGAAAAAAGAAACTGTTATCGACTTAGATCGAATTTTTTAAGAGCCGTCGCCGGGACCGGAACATCTTATTAGAGGAAAAGAAAATAAATGTTCGCGCGAAGTCATTTGTGATTTTAATGTTCCGCGTTCAACGGCGATGGCCATTAATGAATTTCTTAGCGAGTACGATTTTTAATAAATAATTCGCGGTGTCTTTTCGACGACGATTGCGACGCTCTAGCTTTCTTTGGACGAGCCGGTCAGAGCGACGAGATCAATCACTAAGTCTTTCTATCGGTAATTACGGAACGAGAAGTGGGACGGCTCCCCCTTGGCAAAATTAAGCAAATTGTTTGCGTTGTAAATTTGACACGACAAGTAGACGCTCGATAGCTATCCAATTGAAATTCCACAACCATCGATTAATATAATGTTCAAAAAAATATTCGATGGTCGTGTCGTTCCGATAATATCGGTTAGGATTAATTATACCTTAATAGAAAAGGATTTATTAATAAATTGATTAGCAAAGATTTGTTTCTTCCTTCTTGATAGTATCAAAATTGATATTATCAAAGACGAGCTTGATTCGAGCGACTCGATCACGGAATCGATCGGAGTGTCTGAATTCGTTCCGTTGATTAAATATCGTCGTAGATCTGACCGCTTTCGGTCCATCTAGTCATGCTCAGCCGCGCGTCCCGTCTAAACGATGAAATCGATCGGCCGTTTCATCAATTATTATCGTCGATTCCCAACAAGCGGATCGATTTCGTAGGCGCGATTGTGATTTGAAACGAGGTGTTCCAAAATTCGCGGTCCATTCGTGGCCGAAAAATTTCTACGCGAAACTCGACGTTTGCTATTGACGAAGTTGTAATGATTGTCGTATTGTCTATAAGATTGGTGTGTCTAGTCCTCCACGGCAATGAGGATCCGTTTCGATGTCGTCTCGTTGCTCCATCCTTATTCGGGGCAAACAAATTTTATTGTTTCGTCGGCTCCTGATGGAACAACGAGATCGCCATACGATGTTCAGGAGCCCATCAGCTGTGGTAATATAAATTATGTTCTCTTTTTCACTTGTTTATGTTGTTAGACAACTGAAAAAAGTAAAATACGTTAGGTCAAGAATACGGGGAAGCGGAAAAAGAAATGAATCAATGCACAGACCCGCAGACTGATATGGATGCAAATCTAACAATCAAAATTTTAGACCGTTTCGTAGTTCCTCGGAGGCACAGTGTTTAACTGAATGATCTTCTGGTACCGGTTTCGATGGGAACGAACGAACGATCTTGGAAGAAGATAGAGAGACTCGGGTGCACCGAGAGAAAACGGCAGGGATGCGTGAGTGAGTGCGTGAGTGGAACGAGAGAATGGGGGCGAGAGATTAAAGAAGAAAACAAAAAGACGTGTATTAACGGGAATAAAGAACCACTCGACAAACGTATGTCATTCGAGTCGAATTCAATCATCGTTTCGTTGTCGTCGTGATGTACGAGCAGGGGCGAAGAAACAGAGATGTAATAAGAAAATTTGAGCGAGCGAGAATTCGGACAAACTTTTTTCAAGGTAATCGATCGATGTTGTAGAAACAGTGTCATTTAAAGTAGTAGATCGCTTCTACCAAAAATTAAAGAGAACAAATTTACAAGTCGTCTCGAGAAAGAGAGAAACGGTTCACGAAATTCGGAAGTCGCGCGGAGTAAATGCCCTAAAGTGGTGCAAGATTCGGAGAAAGAAAAACGCGCGGGTGGGTCCTTTCGACTTTTGCTCGATCGCGGCTTCTCTTCATCCATTTTTCGTCATTTACTCTCACCCGGTCGTGCAACGAATCTCGCATTATCCTCCGACGTGATACGCGACTCGCGGCCGAGATAAATGGTTTTTTATACAGTAGAATTGTACCAATCATACCACATAGGAAAGAATAAGGAAAAAAAAACATGATGTTCGTTGTTCACTGCTCTGGCTTGTTAGAAACAGCAAAACACAATAACTCGGGCCTCTCGGAGGCTGTTCGGACCAGGAGAGGCGCGAAAAATGATTAATGAGAAAAAGACTGTTGACCAATGATCGAGCGTAAATTCAATTTGGAAAGAACTTGCTCCGGACAGTCCCCTTCGTGCCCCTTGTATGAATCGGCAACATTTCGACATTGCAAGATTATTGGTGTACTTATCACGCAGTTTTCTACAAAATAAAGAAAACGATTTTGAAAAAAAAATTATATGGCCACGAAGTTATTCTCCTCGCAACGTTTCCATTCTCGTATCCATACATTCGTTTCATTACAAATGATTATTTCCATCCCTTAAACTGTTTTATCAGTTCAGTTTTCTCAAGAACTTAGGGGTGCAGTAAGAGGTCGCGCCACAAGTACGAACAGGCATCAACCGATACTCTTTGATCCTACTCCAATTTAGATCTCTACGAAAGATCAAGAAGTCACTAAAATTTTCTTTTAATATTTAGTACTACATTTCGTGTACATCATTCTAATGAAAATCAGAACTCGATTGAAACTTTCCACTGGAGGGAAAGACTGGGATACAAGATTAAAGCACTTGTGAGGTAGAATATATTACACCTCGTATTCAAATATTTTCATTGACTTCGTTTCAACAATATCGACATTTTTCAAGACATTTGTTCATTCAAAAGGAAATTGAAATAATCATTTGTACGACGCTAATGTCAAGATTTACAACGCGTTGTTGTGGAGGAATGATCATTATCGATCTGAAGGTAACACGAGGTGAAAGAGGGCAACGTCCTAAGGGAGTACGAAATCCTTTGGAACTTAAAGAACGCGCTGCGTGATGGGCAGCATCTTAACGAAAGTGATGCGATGGAAGGAAGTGGAAGCCACCGGAGGCGGGTGGCGTCGTTTAAATTTGGAGCGATGCGCGTTCGGAAATAGACGGTCTTCTTTCCCTGCCTCACCTTGCGCGTAACGCACGCTATCCTTCTCTTCTCAACCGGTCGTCTCGCACACTCTTTCCGATTTCGTCGATGCTTAAACATCAACTGACCCCCTTACGAGCTCTACACCGGAAATGCCAGCTCATAAAACCGGAAGTATTCTTTAGTCGGCTAATAAATCACGCGTCGAGAATATTTCGGAGACCAATTTACCTACGCTAACTAAAACTATACATCTAATAAAATAAATGTCTCGAAGTCCTTCAACATTTGTTTGAAGATATAGTGAATTTAACTGCTTAATACAGACACAGGACGCTTTAAGCGAAGACGAATCTAGCGAGATTTACTCCGACAGTTCGGAAACGACTTGTCGACGACGATTCAACGAGCAGCCAATGCGTACAACTATGTTTAAAAACGATTTCGAGCAAGGTTCCGCGATGCAAAGGCTCGTTAGCGGATCTGATTTATTTACGGGCTGATATTCTCGAGCCACTTCAAACTACGCGTGGTGCACGATTTGAAAGTAGAAAACCGCGCGGCGGATGGGACGCACGTTCAAACGAAACCTTCCGGCAGAATTTTCCTCGCGCGTCGCTCAACGGATCCGGCGTCGCGACGCCTGTCCGCCACGATATTCCAATTTCCTGATGTTCCTTTTCCGTACCGAATTTAGTTACTCGTTTATATCCTCTAACAATAAGAAACTTACGAGTTGCAATTAAATGCTTATTAGACGTCCTGGAATTGTTGTTCAGTTCACAGAAAGCAATAATTGTGGTATTTTAATTTTCAAGTAATGTCCATTTGAAAACCTGGTAGTAAAACGAGGTTATTATTTTCTTGTCAGTTAACGTCTCATGCCGAGCATAAAATGGTTTGAAAATAGAGAGTAAAGAAACTTCAGAGAACATATAATGTCCAACACAGCTTGTGTAATTTCTTGATCTGAATTCTTGAATCGTATACGTGACGCAATTTTGGACGGTGTCACCGATTTGGTGAGCAGGAGGATCGATCGATCGGAAGTCGTAATCCGGGAACGGAGCGCATACAGTTTTTTTTCGTCCGGTATTCGGATGAGGAGGGTTTTGGATTTATGCATTCGTATAATTGGCCAGATGGCTCCCAGTTTTATTTCGGTGACACTAAAATATTACGGTATCCGCTTCCCCGTGTCATTCCATGTCTATTTTTAATCAGCAGAAGCTTCTAGGGTGCGTTTCGCTTCTTCCAACATTCCACTCACCGTGAAAATTTTCTTCTTTCCATAGTCCTATACGCAATACAGTCATTCAGTTAGCGGTCAGTCCAAAGGGAAAACGAAGCAGCCACGGATATGGGATAAAACTTCATTAAATGATTATAATGCCTACTTCTGATCCTTTCACTTAATTTATACTATCGATAAAGGTTTCTCCAGACTCTAAACTCTTCCAATATCATATAAAATAATGTAGACTTTAAATGCAAATGTAAATGAAACGTCTGGTAATGAAATAATAAACTTATACTAGTTCCTCCTGGCGTGTGTTTATGAAATAAAATCTAATGGCACCGAAGAAATTCTAAGATAGGAGAAAAGTAGATCTCGCGTGTTGTTTCAACGATCTTCAAACGTACCGCCGCCATCCTGTCGATAATTAAAACATACTGGGATCTTTTTTCTTCGCGACGGGAAATGAAAAGCTGTGATGGTTCCCGCCTATTAATATCGGGAGCATATTTCAATTAATCCAAATAAATCGGTACGTGTCGCGACGGCCGATGTAAGCGCGCGCGCGTGCGTCGGAACGAAGAAGAAGAAGAAGAAAGAAAAAAAGATCGGGCGTCGTGGCGCTTGCGCGAGGGGCGTCGCGACGACCGCCGACGCCTTCTTGAATGAAACCGTCGCGCAGTCAGTTCGCATCAAGGCGTCCACCCTCGCTTTGGCTCTTTCATGGATTTTCGAAATCGTCCGCAATCCGTCGACCAATGGCAAGTGATATTCCAAGGTGATAAATCATTCCACCGCTTCCTACTCGACCGTCAAATCGACTCAGGTACAATTTTACGACTTTTCTAATTAGAGTGGAGGATCGAATTTCCGCTCGATCCTTTCAAATCGTTTCCGACCCTCGCACGATTCGCACTTTCAAGCAACAGTTGAGTCATCATTGCCGTTGGTCATAATTGACATAATTAACATTGGATTGGAATGTGAAATTTAATGTAAGCAATTGATTTTTGGAAAAATTGTTGAAGAACGCTGCATAAATTAGGCGCAATAAATCGAACAATCGCCGTTGCAAAGTAACCAATGTCTATATTAATATTTCAATTCCATTTTAATTACGAGCGATGCAACTTTAATTCATCATATTGAATTTTAACATATCAGCAGTCTAAATCTAACACGATAAACTATGTGTCAGTTGCGTGAGTTGATTATGTAGAACGTTCTGAAATCTGCCATTTAAACAGAAACTGGGTAAGGAGGAACGTGTCGTGAAATTGCAATACTTTTCACCGGTTCATGGTGATATATTCAAAGATATTTGTGATGGATGAACGTCGTAAACATGCAAGTCTGAGTTACTTCACAAGAATGTATGAATTGCGCTTATACTAATGGCTTCTTCATTCCAGTCGTTACGTTTGCTTGTCCTATGATTTTATCGCCTGTCGCAGCTTCCCCGAATAATTCACACTGAATTATTCCTCACTCCTGGTTAGGGTGCATCCATCTTTTATCCTCGGACAAAGTCGAAGCCAATGGTCTTTCAGACTTTCGTCGTTCCGCCCTACAGATCTTTAAGTCATTGCAGTCGAATACAAGTCTCGTCTCTCACGTTGTTGCGTCTGTCTGAAGTGTATCATCTCGTGTTCTTTCAAGTTTTGAGATTTGGACGCAGTCAAAGAGACCCAATTTGTCAGACTAACTGAGTTATGGATGATGGCCATTTGGAATATTAAGCTTTTGCCAGGGAAAAGGGTGCTTGCTGGATGGCTCAATTGGTCAGAGCAATCCTTGTCGTCTTCTATATTTAGCTAAGATTCCATCAGAATACGGATACTTAGCTCGGCGTTGGGAAGTTTAATATCCCTTTATTTCTCCATTTATCTCGACGAAATTTCCTCGGTACTTTGAACTAATGGGAGAACGAGCACTTATAGAAATAAGACGGTTTACATCAGTAATTCCCGGCTACCCTAACATATCGCCTTACCTGTTTAATTGTCATTAACAGCCATTTGTTACTAATCATATTTCGCTCCGAGTTTGTAGATATGAAATGTTTCGCGGGGTTGTTTATTCAAGCTTTATTTCGGGCGGTTCGAAAACCGGGAAAAAAATGATCTAAATGACTAGAACGCTCGGACCAGGCCTATCTGGATATTTTCTTTTCGAACGATCGCGTTGAGCGTATTTGCGATTTTCGCGGCGCCAACTCAAACAAACCTGGCGTCGTGGCTGCAAGGAGTAGCGTAACTGGCGAATCGGGAAAGAACAAACAATTTCAGAGTTCCTGGAAACTAAGGGACGAAGCATCTTTTACTCTACTTTGAAGTTCTTTCTTTAAACAATTTTCCCACAATTAGAAAAGATTATTAAGATCTCTTTGGGACTGGATATTATTGTATAGCCTAGCATTACTATAGCGAATACACCCTTTTTCTTAATGACAAACTATGCGCCAAATATATCTTAATCTTGAACCACAGAGCGCATATTTAACGAAACGTTATGTTCGAGCCAATTTGGTGACCTAATTAGATCAGCAATCATTTTATGTGAGAAATTCGATTCTATGCTAGATTTGAATTAATGGCAAACCTAGAAAATACCAAGCTAACTTTAGCACACTATAAAGACACTAATAATAAAACTAAAATCAAGTTCCCATAGGTTTCATTACTCACTTTTCAGTTAACTCAGATCTAGCTACTACATTGTTCGCTCAATTATTATTTGGTTGGGAGCAACCGTAATGAAATACCTAATTAACTCGGGTGTGACGCGGATCCACATGTAATTACACGGACGACAACGTTACTGTTCCTAGCAAATTGCCGTGTAACGAGCTTTTTAACGAAGCCGGCCGGCCGCGAGAAATCGTACACCTGTAAGAACAATCGGCCGATTAGATTAGAACCGAGTGTACCACACAGTGTCGCGTTAGACGTGCGAATTAGTTAACTGCTTTGTTTGGACATTCGGTCGCCGCAATTATGACGGTTGAATCGTCAAGCTAAAATATGATCGACTCTCCTCGGAGCTTACCGTCGCGTCGCTTGTATTTTCGACAATTACTACGACCGTCGTGCAGTTACCAATCGTCACCCATTCGACCGTTCCGATTCACTTTTGATTGTTTTTCCGACAGCCATGTGGATTAGCTATAACGAGAAACTTTGGTTCCCTTTACCTTCTCTGAAAGAGTTTAAGGATCTACGTTTGGAACGTTTCCTTCAAACATTTGAATCAGCCATCTCGACGAGCGCTCTGCCACGACAGTTTCGTACTTCTTCCGATTTGGACTTCGCATAAAATCGAAAATACATCTTGAGCCAGACTTAATCAGTCAGTCGTAAGCATCTTAAGCCCACCCATTAGTATACCTGCCCTATAAAATCTAACTCCCACTCTCGCTGTGAAATTATACTGAAATACTCGCTGTAATTTCCTCTGAGGACCACTTTGTAACTGCAGAACGTCACACGATCCCGGTGATACTTCACAGTTCCTCCTAGCCAGGCTATGCGCGAAGTCTAACGAAACGAATTTAATCAGTCTCGCGTTCATTCACGCCGACACCTATTATAGCATAGCAATGTCGCTTTAATCTTCGCGAAGTATAATCGCGTGCTTATTTTAACTGGGGAACTGCCACTTCAACTGCTGCTTCGTACTTCATTTTAGTCAAACTCCTGCGCGAAATCCCGGAATATATAGCCCCGACCGAACCAGATGTAGTCTAAACATCCTCGCTTATCATCTTTCAGTCTATCAACTTCAGAATTCAACTCTGCTACATCGTCCTACCACGTAAACCCACTCTAACCATAGAACGCAACACGATCATCACGAGCAACTCGCTACTTCGTGCTTCTTCCTCTCGCCTCGGGCTTCACGCGAAGTCAAGAATATCATCGCCTCGCGAGCAACAGCTTTCATCGTCGGAATCAGCTGTCCGCCGCGCGACAGCTATCTTTGACGGAGCGAACCGGAAGCTGGCCCGCGATCCGCATCTTCCGCCATCGGAGAAGATCCGCCCGGCCGTCGTCGAAGACAAGCTTCTCGGAAAATCTAATTAAACGGCCGGTTTTGCGGTTCGACGTCGCGAGGTCTACGCAGGAAGTCGCGCGCTACCTCGCTCGCTCGCGCATTCACGCTCGGACGTATTAAAGGTTTCATAGAGAGGAGAACCGCGGATATGACTGAACGTTATATAAGGCGGTCTTAATATAGCGGGAACGCTCTCTGGATCTTAGCCATGTAGCTGGTTGCCGCATGTGCATAACGTATGACCGGTGTTTAGAACTGCGAGCATCAAGCCGAGAAAAAGAAGCGTAGAGGAAGACACGGTGGGGTGAACCAAAAGGGTGAATCGGCAGACAGAATGTTGTTACTCAACATGCTGTTAGGACACTGAACGGAAACGGAAGGGCAATTTCTTTTAACTGTTTCCAATTCGGATATTACTATACAATAATGATTTTTAACCATCTAATATAATAGTAGCAATAGTTTTCGCTGGGTTTTTTAAATACAGAATATTGTACGTTCGCCACTTGGGAATTTTGACAAAAAGGTTGGTCACATGAGGGAACGGATTGACCACGGACTCCGCAAACTCGATTTCACGCAGAATCACGCGATTTTCAGAGTTAAGGTCAACCGCGTTCGCCGCATGCAAACAAAGTTATGGGTAATTCGCACGCACGTTGACACAAGACCCGGAAGCCTCGGCCCTTTGGGGTGATTCGACAGGGATGCGAATTCATGATGACTCAACAACTTTCGATTAAGTTCCTGCGTTACATATCAATCGTATATCAAATGAATATCAATTATACAATCTGATATAATTGATTATTTGATTGAAAAGTATTTTGCACTTCTCGTGTTTACATTGTCGAGACAAGTATTCAGTCTAAGCGCATTATCCGAGAATGTGAATGCCGTACTAAGAGGGAGGTTTGCGGAAGCTAAGCGAAGTCCGCTGACGAAAATTTTACTCCGTTAAATAAACAAACAGACAAGCCTCCCCCATGTATTTTAGACTTAACGAATGTGCCAAGATTCTGAACGCGATACAAGAGGGTCTGCAAAGTAGTCGCTGGTGAATTGGTGCTCGATGTGGGAGGTAGTTAAAAGCAACAGGTATTTCATTTGCGGCGAGTGTCGCGTCGGGACGCCGCTGATTGTTTTAAGCGATCGCGCCTCGAGCATGAATTTAAATACCGGCGGCTACTTAAGGAAACTCGTGCCTTAATTACCTTCTCACCGACCGATTGATCAAAGGATTGGAGTCAACGATTCCTAGATATTTAAAAATAGATTTCTCGCTCTATTCTTCGCCTCAAATGTAAAATGAGAAACCGATTTTAAACGTCAAAGGGAAAAGATATTACGAGCAGTTTCAAACGGATATCTTCTCGGAAAAAAGCTTGCACACAGAGTCTGAGTCAAAGATTTGGAAAGCGAAATCAAACAGAAAAATATACGGGAACACAAAGAGCTCGCGTGTTCTCGGAAAGAGAGGGGAACTAGTCGCAGATCGTTCGTTGTACGAGGCCCTCTCTAAAATCCACACCGGTAGCCGTCTTTTTTCCGAAGGTATACGGGTGTTTGGAATTTAAATTTAGCCCGACACCTTTTCCGTTTCCACGTTCCGAGCGACCGCCTACCACGATGAAATCCAGCAACGCCGCGGCGGACGCGTTTAATCTCCGTTTCGATAATAAATGTTCACCGCGTGACGCACACCCACTTAATTACATAAAATAATTTGTATACAATTAACCCTGGGTATCAGCTTACTGAGGGCGCAACCAGCGAACTATAACTTGTCTTGACGGATGAATCGTGTTCTCTAGATAGATCGTGTACTTACGCGTCTGACGCGTTTCTTGTAATTAGGAGTAACTGCAGATACACGATAATTTGCCTTTTTCAAGTACTGCCGTATAGACCCTTGACCCTTCCATGTATAAAACTTTTCGAATTTATACTTATTACGCATAAAACTACTTAGCTTACATCTAAGAAGGATAATCACGATATCCTAAAACCGACGATTAATCGATATCCGTGCTATCGGCAACCGTCGCGTGACACGGGTACATGTGTCGGAGTAACGGGACGGTCGAAGCCGGTTAACAAGATCGACTAACCATTTGCAAATATTTCTGTTACCGAACGCGCGTCCTACCTCGTGTCTTCGCCGGTTGGCATATATCATGGCTCACGGAAGAAGCGTACAGAACAGGGAGAGAACACAGAAGAGAGAACAGAGGGAACACGGCGCGCGACGGCGGTGAACGCAGGACGGGACAAGAGGAAAACCGGCTTCCAATGTACAACGGGTGTGATTCCGTTTCTCTTTTTGGCTTTCGGAAGCATCGGACGTGGCAGGAGTGTTGGCCGAGGGTGTGTCTTTTTCCGCTTTGCTGCCGCTGAAATGGAGTCCGCCAGCAAAGGGGAACAGGCCGACCCTCCCGCACCGACTAAATAATATTCGACGACAATGATTTACAGAGGACACCGCCACGGAACCGGCGCAAACTTTCTCCACCGAAGATAAATCTCGGCCGAAACTCGGGTGAGTTCGTATTCCAATGTGAACCGAGGCCTCTCCGGCTCGCGAAACCTTTATCGTCTCGATTTAGGCGCGGACACGAGAGTGCAACATTGTCTCAAAGCGGCCAACGATTTATGATCGCGTTTTGCCGTAGGAGAGTATGTACGTACAGGAATACATATTTGATCTAAACACCTTTTTCAATAAAAGGTTTCAACTTACTTGGAAGAAATGTAAATGTTCTGTTCTACGAGTTGTAATGAACAGAGAAATTTCATTACAAAGATTAGCAAGATTTATGCTATAAATCAATACCAACCTGGGAGAATTCAAAATCATTTAGCTTGAAATATTTTTAAAAATAATCGACAAGTCAAAGCTTGAATTTTTCTCTCTGATCTATTCAAAATGAAATGACGACGCCGTTTGAATCGCACGAATGTATCGGTCACAATATTTTTATCGAGCTCGCGAATCGGCCAGGGTAAGCCGCAGTTTTTATCTTTTCGCCGATCCGTCGGCGTTTCTCTCCTCGCAACCCACATCTAATTTCGGCATCCGCGTCCGGCTTGTTTATCACTCTATTAATAAACGAAGCTTTCCTATATCGGTCCTTCGTCACGCTCGCTAAACCAATGAGAAATTGCGTGGAACGGGTATATTGCCGCTTCCATTGCCGCGCTAAAGGTGCATCTAACTGCGCTAAGGTGCGCCGGCTAGATAGGTGCACGCACTGACGCGTCCCGTATTAATAATCCGACCGTCCAACGTCGAGGCTGTGCCTTTATGCAGTGATTTTCACGCTACTACAAACAATACACGTGTAACAAACGCTAAGTCCATAAAGTAGTTCGAAGACGCTTGTATTTCGACTGCAAGAGACGATCGTTGAATAGCTAAGGCCGTCTTAATTACTAATTTGTTAACTGATGTGAGTGATCTTAGTTTGTAAATATTTTATCAAAAATACAAGAATTTAGTAAGAAATTCTGTGCCCGATTCGAAGAAAGTAACCGCATGCAGTAGATTAACACATATATGGTCAGACAAGCGTAAAGGCCAGCAATGTCTCAAATGCTCGATTATTCATGAAGCCCAACTTGCTCTTTTTAAATTCCACCCATTGTTAAACATCGAAAACTTGTAAAAATACGTGTGAATAATGTTCAATTTCATTTCATAGACCATGCAAATTCAATTATAAATGAGTTGTATTATTTCTCTATTTTTAGTCTTAGTTTCTCTACTTAAGTCGTCTTCTGATGGTTCTCCATAACTATTACTATTATATTTGATTACCAATCATTACCGAGTGAAACTTATGCGACGCATTTCGTGGCCATCCATTACACGACCAGCGGCGTGTGCCGCTTACTTCCTCTTATTAGAAACATTTAGATTCGCTAAATTTATGGAAACGCTTAATATAAAATGATGACACGCGTATCCATGATGAGCGTCGCTCGCGTTTATAAATGAAAACGATAAAGAGCCACTTCTCGATGGTTTACACTTTGAGGTGTATTTTCGTTCGCAGATTAAAAGACAAGTGGCTCCTCCACCGCCTCTTACATTTTCCATTTAAATCGCGTTTTAAATCAACTTTGTTCTATTCATAAGTTCGTTATTGAAGTGATGCCATAGCTGTTGACTACATCTTCTTCTCTTTGAGAACCCACTTTAATTCTTTATAATAATTCATAATGAAGAACGTCAATGGAAACCTTTTGCATATTATTTCTGTTTTCCTTTCACCGACTCCCTCGAATTTCTCTCTCCATTCATCAAATTCTAGTGGAACATGTGTCATCGATCGGTCGCGTTATATTTACCCTTTGATAGAAGCAGCGGACATGGTTGCTTTACTAAGCGACTGACGTCCCCGGCGACGATTTAATGACCCCTCATTTTCAGCTCAAGACCAAGCGTAATGTCGGCCAATATACCATTCTGATTAATAATCCGTAAACAGAATCTTTAATGTATCTCGGCTCCGCGTCCAAAATGTGTTCTGATGCTTGAGGGCGGTTCCTCTTTGCGGACACCCGCATCGCGAACGTGACAAGATATTAGGCCGACGTTCGCGAACATGAAATTCACTGCGGATCATCTACAAGCGCCCAATGATCCACGGCATTTAGGAATGAGGGTCATTTATTCAGCTGCCAGGAAAAGGCAAAAGATGATCGAGCGAGATGCTCGATACACTGAAACCGATCTTCGACTGCCTTTTATTGATTACTGATATCATGTACTACGTAGAAGAACTTTACAGATTGGTGTTTTAATATTGTAACGGGAAAATGATTAACAGCAAGATAAAATATCATCGAAGTTTAGCGCAAAAATATAAACAATATGTTGGTATTGTTTCAATTTAAGAATCTCTTCAATCGTGATTTATACTGATACACATACGTAAAAGCTGCTTTAGAACTATGGACAGTAAGTTAACGAGTCACAGACAACTAAACGTAAATCTTACTGATGTTGCCATTCTAAAACGGTCCTGAACGGTAAAGCGAGCGCTCGAAAAGTGACACACAGGGCTGTTAAATAATGAAGTTCTCACAGCTGTTTGCGTTACATCATAACCAATCTACTAGGTGATTCTGCACAATGGCAGTAAGTCACTTGGGACGCGACGCGACGGGACGAGTTTTAACCACCCGCGGTGGTATCGTGACGTCCGATTGCCAAAGCAAATACTCGAACATCGTCTTTAGTGACATTGAAGTCTCCCAGTATCGGAAGACGTTTTATGAGTCATGGAATTTTTAAATTAGATAATAGTTTTCATTTGTTTTTATACCAAGTTTAGATTTCTATTTTTAATTAATCTTCCATTTTGCATTTTTGTTTGAGAACTTACGCAATCTTTTTACTTCTCAAACTGACGTTTTAATACAGTTCGTTTGGACACCATAGTTTATAATTGAACACGTTATAAGAAAGGGTGAATGCAGTAAATTAAATACACGAGCACTTAAGGGACCGAGTAGCTCGAACGAGCCAATCGTTTATCGAAAATCACTTCGATCTCCCCATATCAACGGAGGGTGGAACGTCTAATTTTAGTGGTTGCAAATTGCACATGGCACGCGATTCCATGCCAGGAGGCCGTCATGCCAAACACGTGGCTGTTTAACGATCGTATTTGCACAATCGCCGTAATCCGGTCGAGCCTTTTACGCTCACGATTTCGGACAGATCATTTCCTCCACGACTTGACACGTTCCGATTTTTCTCTTCCTCGCCACAAATTGATTCCGGTCGTTTAACGACGGATCTCTTACCGGAGTACTACCGGTAGCGACGAGCATAATTTACGGCGAGGAGAAACACGGTGAGGAGAGGCGAAAGTGAGTGACGTGCCACGTGGGGCAAAGCAAAACGTTTTACACTTACGCCGACATCGGTCTCTGTCAGGCGAGGGTGTCTACCTCGTTCCCTTTCCTCGCAGATAACGAGCTGAACCTGTCTTCGGAGTGTCCACGACGATGACAAGCCGCCGTCTAAATCGACAATGCTCTCGCAAATGTCAGCTCCAAAGTAGGAGCAGGAATCGCTTTTATAAATCGTAAATTACTCGAAAAACGCGATTGAGATTTTACAACTTTTCATCCATCACGGTCCTCCGTTATTGGATGTCGTCAATATTAATAACACATTCGTTCCTTTCTCTAACTATCCCAGTAACTATTTTCATTGGACCAGTGTCTCGCGAGTCCGAGTTCATAAATCGCCAAATATGGAATGTTAACACTTAAGCATTTAAAGAAAGAATTAAGTCAAATTTTGTTCGAGACAGGCAACAAAATATGCGCAAATAAACTTAATCAGTTTGCTTTTAACTTTTATAACAGGCTATTCTCTCGATTTTGTGAAAAAGATAAAACAAAGGATGTTATATATTGCCGTTGCGATAATTATTCATTCCTTTTTAACAGTTCGTCGTTACACGCATTGATAAATAAGAGCAGCTGTGGACATTTGTCTTCCTCCAATAATATACAAGCCACGATTGTAAGGAACGTACATAATCTCAACGGAGACAATTCCTAACGAGTCGTAAAAATTTTTCGAATTCTCGTGAATAATGTACATATGTACGACAGCGCGAATTTTTATCCGTCGCTCCTCGATTTGGTCGTTGATCGAATCATTAAATATCCGCGGGTTCCATATTTGCTTTCGCAGTTAGAAACAACTGCAATCAATCACCCTGTGCGTGCAATTAGAGAAGCACAAACCTCTCTGTTTCACCTTCTACGCTGTGTTAATCTTTTTTTCCTCCACAGCCGTAATTTACTTTGTCGTGGTCCTTAGTGCGGGCGGAGAACACACATTGTTGAGCCAAAGCGCGCACCCGTGCATACCTCGCGTTCTTTTGCTCGAGTCTCATTGCGCCCGTGACGGATCCCACTAACAACGTTTCGGCTTTCTTCGCGTGATTAAACGGGCACATAAGACGCCCAGCCGTGGAACGACTTGCTTGCAGTGTTACTAAACGAGCTAAGAAGTTGATCTTAAAAGTAATCGAAATACTTCATTCCAAGTATTTCATGAAATCGACGGTGCATTGAAAAAGAAGTCTTTTCAATTGATTGTATTTCAAAATTAAAGATAATAAAATGCTTACAGTATTATAACTCATCGTTTTATAGATTAGAATAGTATATGAACTTCAGAAAACCATAGATCATCAATCAAAGGAAATCATAGACTGACATAAATCGTATGTTTGTCCAATTCAAGAACAGCAAAGCATCGCTTTAAATCGTCCGGGAGATCCGTAAACGTCATTTCGTCAGTAACCGTTTTTAATTGTTATCTGGTAACCAATGAATTAATGCTCCTGACGTGATGATTTAGGAGTCTTAAACGTCGTTCATCCTTTGGACAGGGCATTAGGCCATCATACGCGACGAATAGCCGTGCACTTTATCCGTTTTCACTTTTTTCCACCCCTTTTTATGACCTTGGTGATTTACGCACCCTAACTGCTGCGTTTTGCGAGCACGCCCATCTTCTTCTCTTCTTCCTGTCATTCCGATCCCTTTCAACACCACGCGGTCGGTGTTCCCGGAAACACCGTTAACCCGGTTCCATCGCAGCGTAATCGTGATTTACGCGTCGCATTCAATATTCAGTGTGATTTGCGACGAAAGTAAAACTCGCGAACGACGTTAAATACTTAGATGATTTTTAGATCGAGCGAGTAATTTAGAACGTACAAGAGGAACGTCAACGAGTCACGTGTCAGAGTGTAACAGGCATTAAATTGATATTGTTATCTGATATGCACCACGCGAAACAGTGGGTGTTAAGCAATTTGATAAAATGTTTCTTTTTTCGGAAAATTGACTTAAACCGCGAATGAAATAATGCGAAGTCAGCCACCGCGGCGCACCATAAATATAGAAATATAAACCGTACGAACGTTATTAATTTCCTTGCAAACAACACAGCAGATTTCTTGCAGGGAGGATCTTGGATTCCTACCAACATCTCCGCCTGCTACGTTCCCCTCATCAGTTACAATTATTGTCAAGCAACCGCCATCCGAATCCGTGGACAGCAATAAGAGAAGCCCGCGGAGTGACAATTCGAGCTAAGGTCGGTATCATTTTTTATTTCTGTACCTCATCCCTTGTGTCGCGTAACAACTGAATCATTTCGTGGGCGTTCTCTTCGAATAAAAGTTATTTACGACGCCGATCAAACCTTATCCCATTTTATTACTGCATCCAATACTGCTTCATCTGTTGCTCCAAAACAAATAAGTTTGTCGTCTAAGTAAAATATGTTTGAAGACATCCACAACGGCTCGCGGAAATATTCTAAGAACTTCAAATTACTTTGCTAAGTCTAACTTAATTCGTTAGTTTCGATTTTTCACTTGGCCAGCTTAAATGCAACGCAAATACGAGACCCTCAGTTTTCTAAGGCCTAAGCGGGAACACTGTCCGCTTTGTTCCTTCACAAGCGGAATCATTTGTTTGAGCAATCCCTCCGGGCTATTTTCTAACGCGTTAAGCAGAGATTCTTGTTCCACAAAAATAGGTTTACTGCAACGTGTTCCGTTGCGCGCGGAGAACGCTTCGACCGTTGTATAGATCAGATATCCTGCCCTCTCACTGTGCTTTCGAATCTCAAGTTTCCTCCTTCTCTGTATTCCATTACCAAGGTTTGTGTTAAATCTCCTAATTCTGTTTAATTGAACTTTTCTTACTTCACGTGTATAAATAACCCCGTTGCATTTTTATCAAGATTTGTATACTGGAAACAGGTGTGTATGTTATGAATAATAACGAATGTCCGATTCTATTTTTCTGTTGTACGCTATAAATCTAAACGGAGCGTGACACGAAGAACGCAGCGTATTAGTCACGGAAACTAAAGTATCGCGAAAACCGAAGCGAGCCGTATCAATCACCCGGGAGAGACAAAAAGCGAACACGCGAACGGGCGATCGATGTAATCGTATTTCTGAATCGACGCACGCGTTAAAAATGTAATTCTTCGGGCACGTCTGATACGCGCATTGGCTATACCACTTGTACGATTCATGCTCAATGCCCGGTTCAACGCCGGATCTTTCTAAACGCGGCGATCGTAAAACACATAGAACGAAATCAAAGAAGGGGCGATTTACGAGTTCTAAAATTGTAGAAACACCCTCGGTCGTTACAACCGTACACTTACCTACATCGCGTCACGTTGATTCGAACTAAATATGGTCCGGCACGAAATGAGTCTGTCCGTCGAGCAAAGACGTCACCCAACGAACGTATCAATTATTTTTTACGGCTGCATACGGTGTTGCAAATTAAGAAGTTATTTATTTTTCGGCTTGTGGTATTATCAAATAGATCGTACGATTTTTCGTCACCGTAGAATTTATGAGCGATCTCGTGTCGCCAATAGACACAGCGAAGTGGCCGTGGTTTATAATACATTTCTTCGGATTGCGAATTTTGAGAGATATTTTCGTGCCAACGCACGTGGCGCCTGGACGAGATACGTTATCCGTGTAAACGTTTATATCCACGGTTTGCGAATGGTTTGCGAATGGTTTGCTAATCTCGGGTCGGAAAATATACAACGGGAACGTGGGATATTTCTAAAGAAATCTCTACCGCCAGAAGTAGCCAACGATTAAAATCTTTTACGTTTAAAGTCGTTTCTAACATTAATCGACCCGTTCCAATTTTCAAAAGTCTGATCTAATTAAAATCTCGACAAGTAATACATGATTTCAATGAAAAAAATAGATAATATGCGCGTCGAGTGTTTCAAGGGATTCCAGCAAATTACGCGGAAGCGGGAAAGAGAATATGTCGAGAGTACATGTCGCTCCACCAAGAAATCCTGCTGCTATTTCCGTCATGGTTGGTCTCCGGTATCCCCCCGGGTTCGAACACCCCCGCTGAAGTCGCCGCGGCACGTTCCACCGTAAGGGCCCTCATAAATATCATCCCGCGCCTTTGGCCGCGGTTGTCGACGCTTGCCGCGGCCAGCCTCGTTGGTTTTCTAGGCTGAAACTCGCGATGGAGGTGAGCCATTAAGCTGATCGGGGTGTTACAAGGTGAAGACAAAGAGGCGGGCAGATGAAATGTATAACCCTCCTGGTTGATCCAATAAGAATTAGCCGAGAATTATTGCGGCGGGACTTGGCTCGAAGTTCTGGCACAATGGATCACGTTTTTCTTAGAGGCACCGTGACGGAAGCGATTTTCCCGCCGTCGATTAATAAATACAACGAATTTCATAACACGTACAATAAATTTTAATGAAGAATAAAAACAAAAAAAAAGTTTGTCATTTTAATGGGACATTTGCGGTTCGGTTTTAGATGCGACGGTGACGTCGGATTTACAGTAAAGATACGCTAGGATTTAATCATCTAAGATTAGGTTGTTAAATGCGTCGTCGCGAGAATTTCGAAGCTTATTAAAATGATCCAGCTACGCGGTCCACTGGGAATAAGCGTGAAATGAAGTAGCCATAACAACGACGGGTACAATAAACAAGTGTAATTGACAAGATTAGTTCGTATTGCTCGAGCATTTAGTATGTTAACGAATCAGTTTAGAAGAGTACGTCACATAAATTGTCCCGATACAACGATTTACAGACCTTTATCTTCATCTAATTTCGTCCCGTAAGTAGAATCGACCGATACAGGCCAGACAAACCAACCATAAAATTTCCCAGTTAAATCATCCTCTTAACCGGCGATTTTCAGAGGTGAGTAACCTAAGCATACTTCCAAAGAATATGATCCATATGAAATAGATATTCCAAACAAAATCAAAGTGTCTAACTCACAAAGTGTACAACTCGTAAAATAGGAACGCGGTTCTCAAAATTCGGTTAAAATGTTTCGTTACGATATTTCCCACCTCGGTTTCCGCCACTTCAAAGTTACAGTCTATCTATACATGCATACGTATAATCGTTACCAACACCCTCAAACGAGTCTTTGGCTGCACGTTGTACCGCGCCGCCGTCGACGGGGATCAAGTTCCGTTACATTCGATCATATTATAAATAACTCCGCGGAAACAGATGCTGACGACAAACGGGAACGACACCTCTCGCGTACTGTATCAGGAACGGCATCAATCCGACGCGACATTTCTCTCTCACAGGTGGAGAACGTGTCCAGAATTCGGCCAAGGGATTCGTCGTGTTACGCGACCAGCCCGTCACGACGCATTTGTCGATTACAGCGGTAAGTCAGTCTTTGTGATTACAATGGGTGATCGTAAAGATCGCCTGATTGGTAATCGTGAAATGTAAGTTTACCCGAATTATAATGGTGAACGAGAGTTTCCGCGCGCTCCTCTCCAATACGTGTGCAAGTCCGCAGGAAGTGAACGCGTTAACGGGACGTGGGTGCGCCGTGCACTTGTACCACGTTCTTGGCAACGTTCCAATCCGCGTTTCTGGCCGCTTAAGTAAGAAAACGAAACGATCGTACTAGATCCGGCTTGAAACGATCTTGCAACGCCTGCCGATTGATAAAATCAATCTGTTTCGAGATTCTGCTTGTTTTTTCACGAACATATATCTTTGTAAATCGTGCGTAACGCATGTGATACGCGCAGCATCCGGCGCACAAAGCGTTATATATAGAGAAATGAAGAATAATATTATTAGGAAAAATGTATTCGAGCAAAAAGCATGGCAGATCGTTTGTGTCTCTATGTACACGGCAACTACGAAATTATGACTCAAGGGAGGAAAGTAGAGTGCTCCAATTTCCAAGGATAGACGAAAGAACTAAACAAGCGGAGAAATATGAGAATATCGCTGAATGGAATGAATGATGGTTCCCGTTGTTTTAACCTGACATATTCCCGAAGCTCTTGAGTGCCTTTCGGCACGAGGAATTCGTAAATATTTCGCTCATACGCTAAAATAAAGCGCCTTGCGAACTATGTACGTACATACGTCAGGTACCGTAAGCCTCGTTGATTGATTCACCGGTTGTTATAGTACGAAATCGTGCACTTCGTTCGATAAAACAAGCTTCGCTACCTGAAGTATTCACAGTTTTCTATAGAGCTCTCAGCAACGATCATAATATAATACTTCCGTATTTGTTAAATTCCTTAGCGTTACAATTATGAAGATGCTTTTGACTTCAAAATTCCTATTGAAATTTTTACAACGTTTCATTCCTTATCTGTCTTAACGTATAATAAGCCTTTAAGTTTTAAGCAAATAGAGTATTATAAATTAGGACATCAAAATATTGCGATACTTGATAACTTATACGAGGGGTATTTGAAACTCGCGTGAAGGGAAGAAAATAAAGCATCACGCGGGACACGATACGGAATACTTCCATAAGTCGCGACGGTGAATTCGTTTTCGCTTACATTTTATCTTAAGATTTACACAACGAGTCACGCGTGCACGCGAGAGCGCACGGGAACCTCAGAACTCGCGAGGTAAGGAACGGATTAAGCCCTACCTATTTCGTTTCACGATATCGTGCTCTAACCGCGGTTTAGATCGATCCCATGAGACTCTGTAGGCTCTATAGTAAGTGTCACGGGAATCACGACATCCTTAATGACGCAAAACATATACGTTTGATCAATATTACGACCCGTACTCTCGTTCTACTTAAATCTTGGCAGCTTATACAGAGTGGCCATAAATGCAATGCACAATCTGTCAAAGGACAGTCGCACGCGAATCCGCAGTATTATGTTTGTAACTTATATTTACGTACCCCTAGAAATTCTACATTGAAACTGCACAATCGAAGAATGTTTGTAGAATGTAAAAATAAAAATTCGCACCACGCCCCGTAAATTATAAAGAGTTGAACTATAGGTGCAGTAAAAGTATACATGCTTAATTAAATGTTACAATCTGTTTCGAAAGCAATTAATAATTTGACTTTGATTACTTGTTCTGACCGACTTCTGCGGGATGGAGGTTAGTCCTTGATTTCCCAAGCCCTTCATTGGCACATCGCTGGAAGTTTCGAAAGTTTAAATGGCGTAGCCGTTAGCCGCGCAGTGGAGACACACCCGTGGTGCCATCTGGTCTCTCTGGTTCCGCTATCGAATCGGACAACAGTGGAGCGGAATGGCAGTTGCGCGCAAAACTCTGTTTATTTACGTGCTGTCGATGATTAATTGATCGCAACCGTCGCATCCACGAGCGATTGGTGTCCGACGCGTGTGGGCCACGATAACGCGGGCCGAAGTTACGCGTGTGAATAGCATGTGCGGCGATAAAGAAAAAAGGCGCGAGCATAATCCGAGAAAGAAAACAGCGCAGTGAATGTCGCCGTCGACGAATTCAGGTTGTCGTCATCACCGTTCTAACCTGTACCGAGGGACGTTGTATTCTTCGTTCTGGAATTTTCCGACGCGCTGTCAACGTTTGTTTGCCAACAGTGATTCGGCATGATGCCATGTATTCGAGTACGCTGAATGCAGAACTGTGCAAAATCGTTACCATGGCCGACGAGGTATTGCCGGCGAGTTTGGAGAAACTCGAAATTGATCGACTCTCGTCGAGTTGTCCACAGTAAGCATTTACTTACCCGCCGAAAGGCACATTTTAAAGCGCCTGCTCCTTCGCGACCGTCCCTTTCCCACGGTCACCCCTCGAGCATTCCGAACGTGTACCAGTGCATTCGATGTATCCGATCGTAGAGGTTTCGCGATTCAACCCCTTTCCGACGCGTGGTCAAGGTCTTCGATTAAACGGTTTACATATCTCGTTTCGCGAGCTACGCGGCGGCGGACACTGTTGTTTACGCGGCACATGCCTTTTAATTTATTAAAGCGATGCAAGCACTCGTGAACACGCATTTTAACGATCGTCACTTCTTGTTCCTGATGGTGCGAAATAACATCGACTACGATCTGTAAGCAACTCGAAATGTTTACATGTCACGAGCCGGTTTTAAATCGTTGCAAAACTCGTCAACATGTATTATTTACGGATATGCTATTCTTGAATATCTTGCGAGTTATAGGCAATCAGTCGAAATAGAATATGAAAGAAAGTGAACAAAATGCAATTTATACTAAAAATTATTAATATTTTTAATACGGTTTAATTGAGTTAACGTTGCCCTTTGAGCAGTCATAATATGAATTCGCTTGGTTTGGTGTTATTGCGTAAGCGGCAATGGAATTACCGTTTACCAATATTTGATTCAAGGTTATACGATACGACTGATGAATCATCACTGGATGCCTTTAAATAATCTTTCGGTTAAAACTGTATTGACGTTTCTGAACTGCTTTTCCAATCGAATTTTTCCGGACGTGAATTGTTAATTTCCCGAAATTCAAAAAATGTTAACAATCGTCAACTAATTCTTACACCAAGTGATATTAATTGAAGATCCTGCTTTTTTTTGTTTCAGTGTAACACCAACTGAAAAGGCACAGTCACAGAATCCATTTCGAACAAAAAGTAAAAATGTCAGTTCTGACAGTAGTCATTTATTTCAAAAGAAATCCATGCCTGTGAGGACAACGTCAACTGTAATTGGTCCTAGAGGGGTGAAAAGCACAACGAATTTCAAACCATCAAAAAATGAAAGAGTATTGGATAAGAAAAACTCGATAATCAAACAGGCTGTTTTAAAATTAAATTGTATTAGTGATAATCTAGCGGATACGTTGCTTAAAGAAACATGTAAATTTAGTATTTGTGGTAAAAATTCAAAGATCTTTGGCCATGGTTCAGTGACAAAGGACTTTAAAGCACTAAACATTAGTCAAGACTCTAGGCAAGCTAAGGATGACACCAGCATTCAAGATAATTTTCAAGCTAGTAGTTTTCAACGAGCACGTAGTAATACAATGCCAAGCTTAAAAAGGGGCCCTGGACCAGGCGGAGGTAACGGTACCAATCAATCAGAAACAACCAGCTCCGCTGGTCAGCCTTCGAGTTCAAACACATGTTCGGTACAAGCAAGAATATCTCCACCTCCGTGCGATGTCACTATTGACGAGCTTGCCAGCTACTTCGAGGAGTTTGTCCATATTCCAAAGAAGATGTCACACATGGCAGAAATGATGTATATTTAATTATAATATATTGAATTGTAACAGATTTCTTATACAGTTTTTTAAGGGCTGACATGCAATGTTTATGCATGAATGCGAGTCTAAATACTGTGTTTGCTATGGATCCAATTTAATTTGGTACCTAAATTATATATAATACACAACAAAAAATGCAAAAAAAG